>NC_046161.1:33959050-34259050 GCF_011064425.1 Rattus rattus | reverse complement strand
AATTCCTCTATGTAGGCTTCTACTTTTTCTCTAAGGGATTTCTTCACGTCTTTCTTGAAGTCCTCCAGCATCATGATCAAATATGATTTTGAAACTAGATCTTGCTTTTCTGGTGTGTTTGGATATTCCCTGTTTGCTTTGGTGGGAGAATTGGGCTCCGATGATGCCAGGTAGTCTTGGTTTCTGTTGCTTGGGTTCCTGTGCTTGCCTCTCGCCATCAGATTATCTCTAGTGTTACTTTGTTCTGCTATTTCTGACAGTGGCTAGACTGTCCTATAAGCCTGTGTGTCAGCAGTGCTGTAGACCGGTTTTCCTGTTTTCTTTCAGCCAGTTATGGGGACTGAGTGTTCTGTTTTCGGGGGTGTAATTTTTCCTATCTACAGGTCTTCAGCTCTTCCTGTGGGCCTGTGATTGGTGTTCACCAGGCAGGTCTCTTGCAGCAGAAAAGTTGGTCTTACCTGTGGTCCCGAGGCTCAAGTTTGCTCGTGGGGTGCTGCCTACGACCTCTCCGTGGCGGCAGCAACCTGGAAGATCTGCGCCGCTCTTTCTGGGAGCCTCCGTGCACCAGGGTTCCAGATGGCATTTGGTGTTTTCCTCTGGCGTCTGAGATGTGTGCAGAGTGCAGTCTCTTCTGGTTTCCCAGGCGTGTCTGCCTCTCTGTAGGTTTAGCTCTCCCTCCCACGGGATTTGGGTGCAGAGAACTGTTTATCCGGTCTGTTCCTTCAGGTTCCGGCGGTGTCTCAGGCACAGGGGTCCTGCCGCTCCTGGGCCCTCCCCCACGGGAACCCAATTCCATAGGAAGACCAACAGTGTCAACTAACCTGGAACTCTGGGAGCTCCGAGACACTAAGCTACCAACCAAGGAACATACACAGTCTGGACTGAGCACCCTAGCCATATATGTAGCGAAGGATTGCCTTGTCAGTACCCAATGGGAAAGTTGTGCCTAATCTTGTAGAGACTAGATGTCCTAAGGAAGAAAGATAGGGGGAGGGGACGGAGCCGGCCCCTTCTCAGATGTGAAGAAGAAGTGGAATAGAGGGAAGAGCTGTGGGAAGTGGACTTGGAGAGGATCAACATTCTGCAAGTCAAAAAAAAAATAAAATGATTGATTATTTTAAAAGAAAAGAAAAATGAAACACACTACAAAAAAGTGATTTCAAGTACTACACTAAATAGCTATGTATAGAATGGAATCCTTGCTTTGATCCTGACTTTAGTGGAAACACTTTGAATTTCAATCTAAATCGGTTGTTTATAATGGGATTGATGTAAATGGCTATATTATATTAAAATATGCCCTTTGTTTCCCAAGACTATCTCCTTTTGTCAGAAAGGGCTATTTGATTTTATGAAAGTAGTTTTCAGCATCTAATGAGAACATCATGTTGTTTGTGTGTTTCTGTCTGCTTTTATGGTCAAATATATTTGCTGATGTATACATGTTAACCGTCACTGCTAAAATGAGAATAATCCTATTTTATCATTTTGGATTATACATTGCACATGTTCTTGAATTGAACATGAAAAAAATTACTTATTTTTTTTCACTTCAATCGTAATAGAAATTGGTCTATAATTTTCTTGTGATGGATGTGTGACTTTGTGTGGTATAGGTGTAGTGTAATTGGGGCTTTCTAAAAAGCATTAGGCAGGGCTCTTTTTGTTTCTCTTTTCTGGAATTATTTTATGAATTTCTCATTCAGTAGTTATTGTTAAGTCTGCATGAGGTTGTTTGATTTCTTTTGTTATTGTCCAGCTTTAATCTGTGTTAGTAAAGGAGGATTAAGTACGATATTTCAGCTATCTGTTGAGACTTGCTTCTTGTTCAACTATGTGGTTGTTTTTGGAGAAAGTTTCATGAACTACTGAGAAAAGGCAAATAGATTTGGGTAAAATCTTCTGTAAAAGTATAATAAGTTCATTTAATTTCTAACTTTATTTAGTGCCAACATTCTATATTGAGTTTTTGTTGAAAGACCTGTTTATTGGTGATAGTAGACTATTAAAAGCACCCATTATCCGCAAGGCCCTGGGTTCGGTCCCCAGCTCCGGAAAAAAAAAAAAAAAGCACCCATTATCATTATGTGTCAATATGTGGTTTTTATTTATTGGGTATGTTTCTTTTATGAACGTGGCTGCTCTTGTGTTTGGTGCATAGATATTTAGAAGTACAATTTCCCCTTGGGGAATTTTTTTCCTCTAATGAGTATGTAGTATTCTTTCCTCTTTCTTTTAATAAGTTTGGGTTAAATATCTCTTTTGTCATAAGCCAATGTGTTTACACTTGTTTGTATCACTGTTCCATTTGCTTTGAATATCTTCTCCTATCATATACACTGAGGTAATGTCTATCCTTGTTAATGTCATAATATAGATGCAGCAGGAACAAATTATTCTACACAAGAAGTTAGACTCTAGAGATTCAAATAATCTTATTAAAATAGGTTATAGAGCTTAACAATGTATTCTCAACTGAGCAATACCATTTGGGTGAGAAGCACCTAAAGAAATGTTAAACAACCTTAGTTATCCGGGAAATGCAAATCAAAACGACCATGACATAACTCATACTACTAGTCAGAATGGCTAAGATAAAATACTTACACAACTGTAGATGCTGGCGAGAATGTGGAGACAGAGGAACACTCTACCATTTTGGCTGGGATTGCAGGTTGGTACAACAACTCTGGAAATCATTCTGGAGGTTCCTCAGAAAATTGGACATTGTAATATCTGAGGACAGAGCTGTACCACTCCTGGGCATATACCCAAAGAATGCTCTAACATATAAAAAGGAAACATGTCACAGAAGCCTTATTTATAATATACAAAAGCTGGAAAACCCCAGACGTCCCTCAACAGAGGAAATGATACAGAAAATACTGTATAGTTAAACAATGGAGTACTACTCAGCTTTAAAAACAATGACTTCATGAAATTCTCAGGCAAATGGATAGAATTAGAAAATATCCTTAGTGGGTTAACTCAGTCATAAAAGAACAATACTACCAAGAGTTCTCAGGGATGAAATCTCTACCCAAAGACTACATATAGACAGACCCGTGGCTCCAGCTGCATATGTACCACAAGATGGTCTTGTTGGGCACTAATGGGAGGAGCAGCCCTTGGTCCTGCAAAGACTGGAACCTTCCCCCAGACATGTGTAGGGAGATGCCATGGCAGGGAGGCAGGAAGTGGAGTGATTAGCATGGGGAAACACTGTTATAGAAGATGGAGAGGGGTATGGTATAGGAGGCATATGGACTGGAAAACAGAAAATGGAATAATATTGGAAAAGTAAGTAACAAGCACAAGGAGGAAAACTACACCCTAGAAAGTAATCTCCTTGCAATGAAACCAAAAGAAGAGAGATACACAAATATAATTTCACCTCTAACAACAAAAGTAACAGGAAGAAGCAGTCACTATTCCTTAATATCTTTTAACATCAATGGACTCAATTTCCCAATAAAAGGACATAGACTAATAGACTGGATATGTAAAGAAGATCCATTTTGCTACACATGAGAAACATGCCTCAGATACAATGAAAGACACTACCTCAGTGTAAAAGGCTGGAAAATAACTTTCCAAGCAAATGGTCTGAAGAAACAGGCTGGAGTATGCATTCTAATACTGAATAAAATGACTTTCAAACAAAAGTCTTTAAAAAAGATAAGGAAGGACACTTCATATTGGAGAATGGAAAAATCCATTAATATGAACTCTCAATCCTAAATATCTATGTTCCAAATTCAAGGGCACCTATATTCATAAAAGAGCCTTATTAAAGCTCAATGTATATATTGCACCTCACACAATAACAGTAGGAGATTTCAACACCACACTCTCCTCAATGGACAGATGATAAAAACAGAAATTAAACAAAAACAGAAAAACTAACAGAAGTTATGAACAAAATGGACTTTACAGATATTTATTGAACATTTCATTCTAAAACAAATAATATACCTTCTTCTCAGAACCTCATGGTACCTTCTCAAAATTTGACCTTATAATTGGTCACAAAACAATCCTCAACAGATATGAGAAGATTGAATTAACCCAATGCATCATATAAGACCATCATGGACTAAGGCTGGTTTTCAACAAATAACAAAACAGCAGAAAGCCCACATATGCATGGTGGTTGAACAATGCTCTACTCAATGTTAACTTGGTTAAAGAATAAATAAGGAAATAAATTAAATACTTTTTAGAAATTAGTGAAAATGAAGGCACAATATACTCAAATTATGGGATACAATTAAAGCACTGCTAAGAGGAAAGCTCATAGCTCAGAGAGCCTCCAAAAGAAACAGGACAGAGCATACATTAGCACACCTAAGAGCTCTAGAACAAAAAGAAGCAAACACACCCAAAGGAAGTAGAAAGCACAAAATAATGAAACTCAGGGCTGGAATCAACCAAGTAGGAACAAATAAGGCTATACAAAGAATCAACAAAACCAGGAGCTGGTTCATTTAGAAAATCAACAAGATAGATAAAACCTTAGCCACACTAGCCAGAGTGCACATATAGAGTATCTAAATTAACAAAATCAGAAATGAAAAATGAGACATATCAACAGAATCAGAGGAAATTAATAAAAATCATCAGATTCTATTACAAAAGCTTATATTCAACAAACCTGGAAAATCTGAATGAAATGGATAATTTTCTAGACAAATACCAGGTACCAAAGTTAAATCAGTATCAGATAAACCATCTAAAAAAACCCATAATTCCTAAAGAAAGAGAAGTAGTTATGAAAAGTCTCCCAACCAAAAAGAGCCTAGGACTATATGGGTTTATTGCAGAGTTCTATCAGACCTTCATAGAAAATCTCATACCAATACTGTCCAAAGTATTCCACAAATTAGAAACAGATGGAGCACTACCCAATTCCTTCTTTAAAACCTCAATTAAGTTTATATCTAAACCACACAAAGACCCAAGAATGAAAGAGAACTTCAGACCAATTTCACTTACGAATATTGACACTAAAATAGTCAATAAATTTCTCACAAATTGAATCCAAGAATCCACCAAAATGATCGTCCATCATGATCAAGTAGGCTTCATCCCAGGGATAAAGGGATGGTTCAATATACAGAAATCCATCAATGTAACCCACTATATAGACAGACTCAAAGAGAAAAAAAAAGCACATGATCATTTTGTTAGATACTGAGAAAGCATTTGACAAAATTCAACACCCCTTCAGGATAAAAGTCCTGGAAAGATCAGGAATTCAAGGCCCATACCTAAACATAGTAAAAGAAATATATAGCCAATCAGTAGTGAACATTAAACTAAATGGAGAGAAATTTGAAGCAACCCCACTGAAATCAGGGCCTAGAGAAGGCTGCCCACTCTCTCCCAACTTATTCAATATAGTATTCAAATTCCTAGGCAGAGTAATCAGACAACAAAATGAGGTCAAAAGGACACAAATTGGTAAGGAAGAAATCAAAATACCACTATTTGTAAATGATAAGGTAGTATACTTAAGTGACCCCAAAAGATCCACCAGAGAACTACTGAGCCAGATAAACAACTTCAGCAAAGTGTTTGGGTATAAAATTCACTCAAACAAATCAATAGTTTTCCTCTCCTCAAAGGATAAAGAGCCTGAGAAAGATATGAGAAAAATGACACCATTCACAAGGGTCTCAAATAATATAAAATACCTCCATGTGATGCTAACCAAGCAAGTGAAAGATCTCTATGAGAAGAATTTCAAGTCTAAAGAAAGAAATTGAAGAAGATCTCAGCAGATGAAAAGAATCCCATGCTTATGGATTAGCAAGAATAATAAAGTAAAAACTGCCATTTTGCCAAAAGTGATCTACAGATTCAATGCAATCCCCATCAAAACCAACCTCAATTCTTCATAGAGTTAGAAAGAGCAATTTGCAAATTCATTTGGAATAAAACAAAACACAGGATAGCACAAAGTATAGTCAACAATAAAACAACTTCTGGCAAAATCACCATCCCTGAACTCAAGCAATATTAGAGAGCAATAGTGATAAAAATTGTATGGTATTGGTACAGAAACAGGCAGGTAGATCAGTGGAATAGAAATGAAGACCCAGAAATGAGTGCGCATGCCTATGGTCACTTCATCTTTGACAAAGTTGCTAAAAAATACAATGGAAACAAGGTACCATTTTCAACAAATATATCCATGCAAATATAGAAGAATGCAAATATATCCATTCTTATCACCCTGTACAATTCTTAAGTCCAAGTGTATCAAAGACCTCTACATAAAACCAAATACACTCAAACTAACAGAAGGAAAATTGGGAAAGATTCCCGATCACATGGGCACTGGGGAAAATTTCTTGATCAAAACACCAATGGCTTATGTGCTAAGATCAAAAATCAACAAATGGGACCTCAAAAACCTGCAAAGCTTCTGTAAGGCAAAGGATATTATCACTAGGACAAAAGGACTAACAACAGATTGGGAAAAGATCTTAACCAGTCCTCCATCTGATACAGGGCTAATATCCAAAATACACAAAGAACTCATGGAAGTTAGACTCCTGAAAGACAAATAACCCTATTAAAATGGAGTACAGAGCTAAATAAAACATTATCAGTTTGGTAATATAGAATAGCTGAGACGTACCTAAAAAATGTTCAACATCCTTAGTCATCAGGGAAATGCAAATCAAAACAACACTCAAATTCCACCTCACATCACTCAGAATCAAAAACTCACATGGTAACAGATGCTGACAAGGATGTGGAGAAAAAGGAACACTCCTCCACTGTTGGTGGGATTGCAAACTGTACAACAACTCTGGCAATCTGTGTGGAGGTTCCTCAGAAAATTGGACATTACACTACCTGAGGATCCTGCTATACCTCTCCTGGGCATATACCCAAAAGATGTTGCAACATACAACAAGTACACATGTTCCACTATGTTCATAGTAGCATATGCTGGAAAGAACCCAGATACCCTTCAACAGTGGAATGGATATAGAAAATTTGGTACATCAACACATTCAGCTATCAAAAACAATGACTTCATGAAATTCAAAGCAAATGGATTAAACTAGAAAATATCGTCCTGAGTGAGGTAATCCAATCATAGAAAAATACACGTGGTATTCACTCACTAATAAGTGGATATTAGTCCAAAAGCTCAAATTACCCAAGATACAATCCATAGATATATGAAACTAAAGAAGAAAGATGACCAAAGTTTGGATGCTTTACTCCTTTTTAAAAGGGGGAACAAAAATATTCATAGGAGGGATTATGGAGGAAACATTTGGAGCAGAGACAGAAGGAACAGCTATTCAAAGTTTGCCTACATGGGTATACAGCCCATGTGTGTACACACACACACACACACACACACACACACACACACACACACACACATATGCAACTATCAAAACTTCATAAGACTGATGAAGCATGCTGGCAGGAGCCTGATTCATCTGTCTCCTAAGAGACATGGCCAGAGCATGTCAAATACAGAGGCGAAAGCTAGCAGCAAACCATTGAACAGAGCACAGCATCCTTGTTGGAGGAATTAGAGAAAGGATTGAAAGAGCTGAAGGGGCAGGCAATCCCATAAGAACAAAAATGGCAACAACCAGAGCTCCCAGGGACTAAATCAGTATCCAAAGACTATACATGGGGTGATCCATGGCTCCAGCTGCACATGTGGCAGAGGATCGCCTTGTTGGGGACCAATGGAAGGAGAAGACCTTCATCCTGACAAGGCTGGACCGCCCAGTGTATCGGAATGTTGGTGGAGAGCAAAAAGGGGAGGTTGATTGAAAGGGGAATACCCTTATAGAAGTAGGGGAGGAGCAGGTTACAGGGGGGGCTTATGTATGGGAAACTGGAGAAGAGAATAACATTTTAATGTTAGGAGAAGCCCTTGGTCCTGTCAAGGTTGGACCCCATGTGTAGGGGATTGTCTGGAGGAGTGGGCGATAAGGGGAGATAGATGGGGAGGGGAGCACCTTTTAGAAGTGGAGGGAGAGAGATTAGGGGACTTATGGACAAGAAACTGGGAAAGGGAATAACTCTTGAAATGTAAAGAAGAAATACCCAATTTAAAAAAAATGGAAAAATAAATAAAAAAGAAATAAAGAATTTAAGACTTTAAAATTAAAAGAAAAGCATTTCAAATATAAATGAAAATACCCAATAAAAGAAAAAAAGAAGGAAGAAATGTAAATAACAAATATCTAATTTACATATACAGAAAAAATGAAATGAGAAAAAATAATGAGATAGAAAGTAGGTCAATGGGCCAGTGAGCTCACCACTGTTGAGAGCAATGTAAGCTACCCAGCGTGACAAAACTGGTTAGTTAGCAGGCCCCTGTTGAGAGCATTGTTACCAACCCAACCTGTTGACACTGGATATTGAGCGAGAAAAAGAAAGAAGGAAGGAAGGAAGGAAGGAAGGAAGGAAGGAAGGAAGGAGAAAGAAAGAAAGGAAAGAAAGAAAGAAAGAAAGAAAGAAAGAAAGAAAGAAAGAAAGAAAGAAAGAAAGAAAAAGAATTTATCATCCTGAAGGAGGTAACCCAGTCACAAAAGAATACACATGGCATGCACTCAGTGATAAGTGGTTAATAGCACAAAAGGTCAGAATATCTAAGAAAAAATTCACAGATTAGAAGTCCAAGAAGAAGGAAGACCAACAAAATGCTAATGCTTCATTCCTTCCTAGAAGGGTGAACAAAATACTCAAGGGCACAGATACAGGGACAAATGGTTGAGAAGGGAGTGAAGAAATTGTCATCCAGAGAGACTGCCTCACCTGGGCATCCATCCCATACGTTCCCACCAAACAAATCACTGATGCCAAGAAATGATTGCTGAGCGGAGCCAGATAGGTGTGTCTCCTGAGAGGCTCTGCCAGGGCTCTACTGATATAGATTAGAATGGTTGCAGCTAAACATTGAACTGAACAACGGGACCACAATGGAGGAGTTAGAGAAGAGACTGAAGGAGCTGAAGGGGTTTGTAGCACCATAGGAAAAACAAAAATATCAACCAAACAAACCAGAGCTCACAGGGACTAAACCACCAACCAATGTATGCACACAGAGGTTCCCATGATTCCAGCCATTTATGTGGCAGAGGAAATGTGTACCCATGGAGGTTCCCATGACTCTAGATACTTATGTGGCAGAGGATGGCATTGTCCAGCATCAATGGGAGGGAAAGCCCTTGGTCCTGTGAAGACTTGTTTCCCCAATGTAGGGTAATGCCAGGGTGGGTGGGAATGGGAACATTCTCATAAAAGCAGGTATACAGGAGGTGTTTTGGGAGAAGAAGTAAAGGGTATAATATTTGAAATGTAAATACATAAAATACTCAAGAATAATAAAAATTTAAAAAGTAACAATATCGGCTGGCTAGACAACTTATTATTCCTAGGAACTCGATTACCAGCCAAAGAGCATACAAGGAGGCATCCATAGAAGGTTTGGCAGGTAGAGGGGTTGTGGATGTGTAAACGAGAAATAGCCCATCATTTGAGATGTAAATGAATGGAATCATTAATAAAAGTATTAACAATGTAAAAATAATAAAATATAAAAATTAAAATATTATAAAGTGTATCAAAAATCCAAATGTAAACAAGATGATATCTTAATTTAAAGTATTAAAAAGTTTATGTAAAATATTAAAAAGAAGAAGTAAAGGGCTAAAAACAGCCACCTAAATAAGAACATCCTTAGCTATCAGGGAAATTCTAATCAAAATACTTCATTTTACCACAAGCAGAGAGGAAATGATTAGTCAAAAAGCTGACAACAATGTTTGGAGTCCTATCTAAGTCATGGAGTCCCCAGGGAGTGGCAGTAAGGTGGGATGAAGGGCTCCTACATCCAGACATTGAGGAAGAGTAGGGCAGAAAGGATATTGAAGCTCAGCTGTGTCCTACCCCAGTAACACTGATTTATCCCTATCAAAAATGAGCCATTATTTACACAAAGATTTACACTCTGTGCTGTGTTTAGTTCTTATGGTGGGCATTTGCATTAGCATGCATCATGACTACAGACCCCCATACAATCAAATCACTGGCATCACTTTTCTCTGATTTTAGAAATAATACTTCTCTTTTGACAGCATTACTCAGTATATTATAGGGGATTTAAAACAAGCTATTTTTCTATGGTATTCTATTTGTTAAAGGTGCTACATTCTCAGGTATGAATTATCAGTGGGTAGACCCAATGTTCTAGGAAAAAGGCATATCAAGACCATATATCTATTCAGAGATTCATGCTGGGTAAAATAATATCACAGAAAGTTTAGATTCATAAAAAAACTTGATTGCTGTATTGACACAAAGTTAATAATTTGGAAATCAAATCTGTAAAACAGTTAGTTTCATTGCAATAAGATACAAACTGTTTAGAAAGGGGCCTGGATATAATATTGGTGTACAGACACCTTTTTAAAAATTCTGTGACTTGTGGAGATCCTGGAAAGCAAAATTAGGATTGATTCTCTTCATTTGTACAGATCAGGTTGTCTGAGACTTTCTAAGGACAGATACGGACTTTGGGTACCTTCTCCATATCATTTAGCATGGCATCATCTGGTTTACATGTTTTTATCATCATAAATGCCTTTCCCGTGAGTAGTTTCTTTGGTTACATTTGTGGCTGAATTCACTAAGGCTTTCACGCCTTGTGCCTGAATCTCTGTTGTCTTGGATGGAATCATAACGCCTCTGGCTAGAGAGGAATCATGAAAAGGATTTTTTTATCTATATTGTTTGTTATTCTGAAAGCAAGCCCTCAGAATCAAAGCGTGTGGGAAGAAAGCACTTGGCAAATCCACTGGGGAGTGAAGTTTAATCAGAAAGAACTTGGGATGATTCATGTGATAACTTCAGTAACCAATAGAATTCTAAACAATTATATATACATACCCCATGCACATGTGTGCTGTACATTGCAGATTTCAACTTATCATGCTCACACAAGGGCAGATACTTTGTTAATATGCTGTTCTCTTGGACTTTTATCTCTTGCTTTCTGCAGATTCCAATTCTTGTGTGCTCCTACACAAGCAGCGAGTGCTTAGTCAGGATGAATTACCGTATACATGGTGAAGGAAATGTGGTGATTATTGGATATTTCCCTGCTTATGCGATCTACCCTCTCAACAAAACCACTGACTGGAGGATGCTTAAATTCAACAGAGATTTTATGGTTGAGTAAGTCCCTTACCGTTTATTCATTTTCAAGATTTGGCATTGACATGCCCTAGGGGAGGTACAGATTTAAGCTTCATTATTCTGAATGTTTACCCTAGTAAGATATATCCTCTCCTCCATTCCCAGATCTTTCTGCCGTCCTGTCTTTTTAATGACTCATCTGGTCCTTTAAGAGATAATGAATTTGGCATTTATTTCCTTTCTTCAAGAGTACTCACTGGAAATTTCCCCCATATTCTCAGCCATGCCTGTAACTCCTCAGTTTGGATGTTACCTATGTTAGCTCTGCAGGTGAAGGAATATAGAACAAAAAGAGTATTTGAGAGTATTCTAGAAATCTAGCTGTGTTCAGTGGGATAATGCTACTGTTGTTAGTGAACAACTATTTCCCTGGGTGAGGTTACAGTGACAAAGTCTGTATGTGCTGCAGAAAATTTGGGAATAGGAATGTCAGGATTAGAAATTGAGACCTACTGTCTGCTTTAGAAATACCTCCATCTGCCTCAGATTATTTTATCTAACTTTTAATATCTGTCTTCTGTGATAGCTTACTATGTTTACCTGTTTCCTGCATATAGATATGCACATATATGTATATATATGCACATATGCATATATATTTTTGTATATATTATATATGTAATGTGTATTTGTGGTCATGAATATATTTCTCTGCACATACTGAGTTTATTGTATTGGAGCATGTGAAAAATGTTTCTTGGCCTTTATGAGGGGCAAGATTAAGATCAGATAAGTTTGTTTGAGTTTTTTACATCCTGCTAAAGAGAAAAAAAATCATGCATATTAGTGTTAAAGGAAGACAGGTGTATTTTTTCCCAGACAGCCATGTCCATTGCTGTAGGCAACCACACAGTAAGTACCTGAAAATGAGGAGTGCAGCTTGCACTCAAGTCTGAACTCAGCAAGGGAAGGTGGGAATATACTTTCACGACTTTTCATGCAGGGACAAAGAGTGGAAATAAACCTAAAATAAACATGGAACTCAAGATTGATAATTGTTACTGTGTCATTACTGTGTCTGCTGAAAAGTGACTGTGGAAATAAGCCATTAATTCAGCAGTAGAAGAAGAACATGTTCAAGTGTACAATGTCACTTGAAATTAAGGATACTGTAATAGGTTTAGCTTTACCATAGGCAACTTGGGAAATTTAGAAATTGATGCCTGAACAAAATACTCTATAAAGAGTTTATTGGCCCAAGGGATCCTTGCTTACATCAAGGGAGATTAAAAGGCTGCATGGTCTTTCAGATGTTTCTACCTTGCACACTAAGATGGACAATGTTCTGGTTGACAGCAGATGCTATTTTTGTTTCTCATCCTATCCTTGGCTTTCCCGTATCAAAAGATCAGGCACCCCTCACTGTGCGTCATCTTGAATGCCACTTCAGGTGGTACCACAGCAGTCCCATCCCTGCAAACTTCACACTTGTAATTACATGAGCCTTCTGTGACTGTCTTGTTTAATATGTACAAGAAAAGACTGCTGTATAAATGTGATTTAGTACCCTATGATGTTAGAAATAATAAAATAAACTTAAAATGATAAATGCTATAAGAATAACATGTCTGATATAGGCAGCACATTGATTTTTCGCACAGTATTTTTCATTGAGATTGGGACATACGAAAACATATACACTTCAAGGTTTACAAGTGTTTTAAAACTTCAGTAAAATATTTTACATAGTAGTAAGAGACTTCATATGTTACTTGAAAGAGAAACCATTCTTTCTTAAGATAAATTTCTTCCAGTTATATCTGTAGCAGCATTAAGTGTAGTTGTCTTAATTATCATAAACACAAAACACCAAAAGTTTTGGAGCTAGCCTTATTTTCTCTGACACTAATTTGGTCAAATTTTGTAATTTTTTTTAACTTTTTAGTCAAATTAAGAAAATGGTAACTGAATATTTGATGTGGTCTGAATATAAATAATATGACCATCATCAGATTAAAACAGATTAAGTTACAGTAGTACATGTATGAACATTAGAGTATCATTCATGCATGATGGTTAATTTCCCTGCAAAACAATAACAGTTTCACCATGTATTGAAATACTATTCATTCACAATATCATAAAAAAAAAATCCAAATGACATTTTATGAGTTATGTATGCATTATGTATATCGATAACTTAAATTATTTATATATTGGAATATGAAATGTCATTTTACATTTTTTCTACTTCTCTGTGGATACTTTCCATTTATAGTATTTTGCAATTTTAAGGACATAAATATCTCCTTCTTGGTTATTTCAAAATATGTTACAATGTATTGTTTACCTTAAGTGCTTCTGATATTTCATGCTTAAGATATAAAATAACATGAACTTTTATTTCTCTAAAGTACATTTTTCAGTTTTCAAAATCACAGTTTTCAGGTATGGAAGATCTTTTGTGTTTTATTCAAAAAGAGTTTGCGCTAATTTAATTATGCATTGATACAGTTATATCAGTAATATATATGCACATTCCTTTATCATCGTGAGAGCAGTATCATTGCTATGGGAAATGTACAATGGTTAAATTATGGAATGTAATATATCTACTTTTAATTTTTGTCAGATTAATTATACAACTTATTGTAAACCATGTGCTCTCAAAACCAAGTATCTCACTGGGTATCATAGTTGTGCATCCCTTTAATATGAGCATTAGTGAGTTACAGATGGGTGTACCTTTGTTTTCAGGGCAAGTGTTATCTACACAGACAGGTGGAACACCAAAAAATTATACTGAATACTGTATTGCAATTATCTTTTTAAATTCTCTTAAGTGCCAGAGAAACAATGTAAGTAGACCTAGTAAAAATAGCACACTATGTAAATAGCTTTTGGTCAAAATTCTTGCATAGTACAGTTTGGGCAGGATATAAACAACCCTAGAGTTCCCCAAACTGTGATTGTTTCCCGATTTCCTCCCAGTTTCACAGAGGACCATTGTTCATTGTGTGTGTGTGTGTGTGTGTGTGTGTGTGTGTGTGTGTGTGTGTGTGTGTGTGAGAGAGAGAGAGAGAGAGAGAGAGAGAGAGAGAGAGAGAGAGAGAGAGAGAGAGAAACAGAGACATAAAATGTTTATTTACTTCATCTGGTCTACGTAAATGTAAAAAAAATTTAACATAACATCTTGAGGATTTTCAAATTTTTAATCTGCTAAATTCAATACTTGGTAGAGAATGAAGGGTTCTTGGAAAGTATCGTTATATTTTTAAAACTTTTTGAAAATGTGTTTTATGTAGATAGGTTGCTGAAGGATGATTAGTACATAGTAGACATCAATATATAGTGTAAACATATCATTTTTCTAGAGGTTACAGGGGTAAAAGTGGTGTTACATGTGGTGATAGAACTGACTGATGATGTCATTTAATATCAAAGCTTCTCTATTTAGTTTTTTTCCATATAACCTACTGCTGAAAGTGAGGTACTGAAATAACTCATTACATCTGTGCTGTGGTTAATCTGTCTTTGAAATCTACTACTGTTTCATTAGTGAAATTGGGTACTTCTGTGTTGGATGTGTGCATGTTTAAGGGTGTAATACCCTATTCTTTTTTATTTTTTTTATTTTTTATTTTTATTTTTTTATTAACTTGAGTATTTCTTATATACATTTCGAGTGTTATTCCCTATTCTTGAATTTTTTTCTTTAATGTATATAAAGTATGTTTGATTGGTCCCTTTGAATAGGTTGGTTTTATATCTATCCTTTTACATCTCTGGATAGCTATGCCAACTTAGATTCTTCTTCTTAATGTTTTCATTTCTAATTTATGCCTACCAAAAACTTTCCTGCCCTACAGTAATGACAGTCCTACCCTAATGCTTCTCCCCTTGATCTGTGCCACCATTTCTTTCAAAAAGAGCAGAGATATCACTGAAACACAGGCAGCATAACAAGACACAATAAGACTGGGCACAAACACATATCAAGGGTGAGTGAGTTAAACCAATAGGAGGAAATGTGATAGAGACCAAAACAAAAGAGTCATAGACATTCTGACTCCCTTTCTATTAGTCCCACAATATTACCTAGGTAAGAACCATAAAATATATGGTTAGGATTTAGCCCTTATTTTCTTCTGTAGCCTGTGTTCTTCGATTGTCTGAAACTCCACTCTCTCTTCTAATTTTTCCTCCTCTTTCACAGGGCTCCTAGAGCTCCAAGAGGAAGGAGCCAGTGGAGATCTCCAGTTTGAGCTCTCTCCACACATAATGTTTGACTGTGGGTCTCTGCATCTGCTCTCATTAGCTGCCAGTGGGGGCTTCTCTTATTACAAATGACCTAGGCATGTGTATGAATACAGCAAAATATCATTGGTGATCATTCTACTACATTTTTCCCTAACCTATGTCTCTGAGCTCTGCAGTCTCTGGTTCCTAGTCATTTGGACTATGACAAGCATGAGCTCTCTTGCCTGGTGGAGGCCTCAAATTTTACCAATCACTGGTTAGCCATTCCCACACCTTCTGCCTCTCGATAGCCTTATTACAGGCATCTTACAGGCAAGATACATTTAGGCTGAAGGTTTTGTAGCATTGATGTCCCAGAACCAGATCTTGAATATTTGCCTGGTTATAGACATGGATTGTTTTAACTCAGTATCTTCCTTTACTAGAGATCCTCATTAGAATCCTACTAATTACCCTTGTAGAATTCTGGAAGCTTTCACTGCACTAGGTTTACTCATCACTGCCCAGATATCCCCCAGTTCCATTTAGCTTGCCTTGTATTCTCTTCCTTCATATCTTTCCCAACCACTACCTCATCAGTCCTGTTCCCAACCCCACCTGCACACAGTCCACCCACAAAATGTATTCCATTTCCTCTTCCCATGGAGATCCATGCATCCACATAGAGCCGTTCTTGTTACTTAACCTGAGTCTGTGGATTGAAGCAGGATGATCCTTGACATATAAATTAATTTCCACGTATATGTGTGTACATATCAGTTTATCTTTCTTCATATGGGTTGCCTCACTCAGCATAATATTTTTCTAGTTATATAAACTTGCCTGAGTTTTTCATAATGTCTTTTTTTTTTCTCGGAGCTGGGGACCGAACCCAGGGCCTTGCGCTTGCTAGGCAAGTGCTCTACCACTGAGCCAAATCCCCAACCCCAATAATGTCTTTTTTTAATAGCTGAATAATATTCAATTGAATAAATATAGTCCATTATCTTTATTAATTCTTCAGCTGAACATCTTGATTTTTTCGAGTGTGTGGCTATTATGAATAAGGAGCAATGTACATGGTTGAGCAAGTGTCCTTGTGATATAATAAAGCATTCTTTGGGTATATGCCCAAAAGTGATATGGCTGGGTCTTAAGGTAGGTCAATTCCCAGTTTTTGAAGGAATTGCCATATTATTTTCCACAGTAGCTTTACAAATTTGTACTCACACCACCAACAGTGGAGTGTTCCCCTTGCTCCAAATTCTCACCGGTATGTGCTATCTCTTGTGTTTTTGATTATAGTCCTTCTGACAGGTATAAGATGGTATCCCGATGTCACTTTAATTAGTATTATCCTGGTGGCTAAATATGTTGAAAATTCTTTAACTGCTTCCTAACTAGTTTCCTGTTTTCCTCTTTTGAGAATCTTCTCTGGCTCTGTGCTCTGCCTTTTACTTAGAATAATTGGCTGCTCAATATCTAGTTTCTTGTCATATTTGTATATTTTGAATATTACTACTCTATCAGATTAGGAGTTGGTGAAGATCGTTTTCCATTCTGTACACTGGTTTGTCATTTTGACAGTATCCTTTGCCTCACAGAAAACTCAGTGTCAAGAGTTCCCACTTACAAATTGTCAGTATTATTGCCAGTGCTAGCTATAGGTGTTCTTTTTAAAACGTCATCTCCTGTGTCAATTATTTCAAGGCAATTCCCCTCTTTTATCCTTTGTTGGATTCAGTGTACCTAGTTTTATATTAAAGTTTTTGGTCAATTTTGCTTTATTTTCTACAGTGTGATAAATATCACTCAATTTGCATTCATCTATATGCAGACATTAGTTAGACCAACACAATGTTTTGGAAATGCTTTTTTTTGGTTTTCATTGTGTATTTCTGGATTATATAATAAAAATCTGTCATCCTTAGATGTGTGGTTTTATCTGTGGTTCTTCAATTTGATTCTATTGATCAACAAATATGTTTCTTTGCCAATGTCACAAAATGGTTTCTTACCATACCTCTGCAGTACACCTTGAAATCAGGGATGCTGGTACCTCCAGAAATAATTTTCTTCTTCAACAATGTTTTAGATATCTAGGGATTTTTGTTTTTCTACAACAAATTATATTTGTTCTTTCAAGGTCTATAAAGAATTGAAATTGTGTTGGAATTTAGATGGGTATTGCATTTAATCTCTTGATTGCTTTTGGTAGTGTGATCAGGTTTACTATCTTGATCCCACTTATCCATGTTCATGAGATATTGTTCCATGTTCTGATAGGATCTTCAATTTATTTCTCCAAAGGCTTGAAATTTTTATCATATAAGTCTTTCCTTTAGTTGGTTAGAATTCCTCCAAGTTATTTTGTACTATTTGTGGATATTGTTGATGATGTTGCTTACTCCGATTTATCTCTCAGTCCATTTGTACTTTGTATGTGGGGGAGATACTGTTTTTCTTTTCTTTTTTCTTTAATCTTGTATCCAATCACTTTGCTTACAGTATTTATTGTCTGTGGAAATTCCCTGCTAGGATTTTTGGGGTCACTTATGTATATTATTATCTGCAAATAGTGATTCTTTCAATTATTCTTCTTTTTAAGCAGTATCCCTTAAATTTCCTTTGGTGGTCTTATTGCTCTTGCTAGAATATAAAGTACTATACTAAATAATGTGGAGAGAATTACAGCCTTATTTTTTCCTTATTTTATTATAAATGTTTTAAATCACTCACCATTTAATTTGATGTTGGCTATATGCAGTAAAATACCTTTATTAAATAGAAGTGTCTCATGAGTTTCTCTCTCTCTCTCTCTCTCTCTCTCTCTCTCTCTCTCTTTCTCTCTCTCTCTCTCTTTCTTCCCAGTCAGTTTAAATTTTAAGTATATTTACTTTGAAGACTTTTCCATCTTTAACCCTAATTTGGGATCTGTCATTGGATATGAATTATATTTCATGGAAATAGTAGAAACATGAGTACTTTTATCTTATTCAATCTATTTATCTTGTCTCCTCATTGTTTTTTTTTGAACATAAATATTGAGGTGCATTATTGAATGGCATTTAATAATTATGTCATTTTTGTTAGTTTGCTTTTAATTATTATAGCATAATTTTGTTATTTTGATTTCTGGCATTCTTTATTGTTCTCTCTGCCATGTTTGATATTTTATCCCATTCTATAGAACTAACTACTCCTTCATATATCTTTACAGAACTTGTACAGTGATCATGATTTTGTTCAATCTCATTTATGATGAAAAATTTGACTTAACTTTCATTATGACTGAAAGTTTTACTGTATTGTATAGTTTAAGGGAGCACTGATGCTGTTTTTTTAACTCATTGAATATCAGCCCAATCCCTGGTGATTTCTAGTATCTACTGAAAGAATCTTGTGCTATTCTGAAGGACCACTCTTTGAATATTACTTGAGCTTTCTCATTTGCAGCATCGTATGTCTCTTCTTTGTTCCTTATATTAACCATCACTATTGTTTTATAACATGGAAAATTTCTTTTGTGGTATGACACATTGGACATTCTGAAAAATTAAATAGACATAACACACATATAGAAATTCCAATCAAAAGCTAAATGAAAACATATTCTTCTCTGCAGCTTATGAAATTTTCTCCAAAATACCACATATTACGATAAAAGCAAGCCTCTAAAATACAGGAAAACTGAAATTACATATTGCACTTTACCAGACTACCAGGGACAATATCAAAATATAAACAACCACAGAAAGAAAAGAAAGGAAAGAAAGAACAAAAGAAAGAAAAGAAAAATAAGAAAGAAAGAGAGAAAGAAAGGGAGAAAGAAAGAAAGAAAGAAAGAAAGAAAGAAGAAAGGAAGAAAGGAAGAAAGGAAGAAAGAAAGAAAGAAAGAAAGAAGAAAGAAAGAAAGAAAGAAAGAAAGAAAGAAAGAAAGAAAGAAGGAAAGACAGAAAGAAAGGAAGGAAGGTAGGTAGGTAAATCTGTGGAAGCTAAGTAACAAAAATCTAAGCCAAAATTGACTGAAGGAAGAAATCAAGAAGGAAACTGAAATTCCTAGAATGGAATGAAACTAAAATCACAACACATCAGAATCTCAAAATCTATAGCACACAATGAAAGTTTTTTTTTTTTTTTATTAACTTGAGTATTTCTTATGTACATTTGAGTGTTATTCCCTTTCCGGTTTCGAACAACATCCCTCCTCCCCCCTTCCTTATGGGTGTTCCCCTCCCCACCCTCCCCCCATTGCCGCCCTCCCCCCGACAGTCTAGTTCACTGGGGGGTTCAGTCTTAGCAGGACCCAGTCTTAGCTTCCCCTTCCACTGGTGCTCTTACTAGGATATTCATTGCTACCTATGAGGTCAGAGTCCAGGGTCAGTCCATGTATAGTCTTTAGGTAGTGGCTTAGTCCCTGGAAGCTCTGGTTGCTTGGCATTGTTGTACATATGGGGTCTCAAGCCCCTTCAAGCTCTTCCAGTTCATTTCTGATTCCTTCAACGGGGTCCCGTTCTCAGTTCAGTGGTTTGCTGCTGGCATTCGCCTCTGTATTTGCTGTATTCTGGTGTGTCTCTCAGGATCAATCTACATCCGGCTCCTGTCGGTCTGCACTTCTTTGCTTCATCCATCTTGTCTAATTGGGTGGCTCTATATGTATGGGCCACATGTGGGGCAGGCTCTGAATGGGTGTTCCTTCAGTCTCTGTTTTAATCTTTGCCTCTCTCTTCCCTGCCAATGGTATTCTTGTTCCCCTTTTAAAGAAGGAGTGAAGCCTTCACATTTTGATCATCCGTCTTGAGTTTCATTTGTTCTAGGCAACTAGGGTAATTCAAGCATTTGGGCTAATAGCCACTTATCAGTGAGTGCATACCATGTATGTCTTTCTGTGATTGGGTTAGCTCACTCAGGATGATATTTTCCAGTTCCAACCATTTGCCTACGAATTTCATAAACTCGTTGTTTTTGATAGCTGAGTAATATTCCATTGTGTAGATGTACCACATTTTCTGTATCCATTCCTCTGTTGAAGGGCATCTGGGTTCTTTCCAGCTTCTGGCTATTGTAAATAAGGCTGCGATGAACATAGTGGAGCATGTGTCTTTTTTATATGTTGGGGCATCTTTTGGGTATATGCCCAAGAGAGGTATAGCTGGATCCTCAGGCAGTTCAATGTCCAATTTTCTGAGAAACCTCCAGACTGATTTCCAGAATGGTTGTACCAGTCTGCAACCCCACCAACAATGGAGGAGTGTTCCTCTTTCTCCGCATCCTCGCCAGCATTTGCTGTCACCTGAGTTTTTGATCTTAGCCATTCTCACTGGTGTGAGGTGAAATCTCAGGGTTGTTTTGATTTGCATTTCCCTGATGACTAAAGATGTTGAACATTTCTTTAGGTGTTTTCTCAGCCATTCGGCATTCCTCAGCTGTGAATTCTTTTTTTAGCTCTGAACCCCATTTTTAATAGGTTATTTGTCTCCCTCTGGGCGGTCTAACTTTTTGAGTTCTTTGTATATTTTGGATATAAGGCCTCTATCTGTTGTAGGATTGGTAAAGATCTTTTCCCAATCTGTTGGTTTGCCGTTTGTCCTGACCACAGTGTCCTTTGCCTTACAGAAGCTTTGTAGTTTTATGAGATCCCATTTGTCGATTCTTGATCTTAGAGCATAAGCCATTGGTGTTTTGTTCAGGAAATTTTTCCAGTGCCCATGTGTTCCAGATGCTTCCTAGTTTTTCTTCTATTAGTTTGAGTGTGTCTGGTTTGATGTGGAGGTCCTTGATCCACTTGGACTTAACTCAAATAAATCATAGCCTTCCTCTACACAAAAGAGAAACAAGCCGAGAAAGAAAATGCTAACGACACCCTTCATAATAGACCCAAATAATATAAAGTACCTCGGTGTGACTTTAACCAAGCAAGTAAAAGATTTGTACAACAAGAACTTCAAGACTCTGAAGAAAGAAATTGAAGAAGACCTCAGAAGATGGAAAGATCTCCCATGCTCATGGAATGGCAGGATTAATATAATAAAAATGGCCATTCTGCCAATAGCGATCTACAGATTCAATGCAATCCCCATCAAAATACCAATCCAATTCTTCAAAGAGTTAGACAGAACAATTTGCAAATTCATCTGGAATAACAAAAAACCCAGGATAGCTAAAACTATCCTCAACAATAAAAGGACTTCAGGGGGAATCGCTATCC
Organism: Rattus rattus; assembly: GCF_011064425.1. NCBI lineage: Eukaryota > Metazoa > Chordata > Mammalia > Rodentia > Muridae > Rattus > Rattus rattus. Next base: position 34,237,413 of record NC_046161.1, on the reverse strand, counting down.
CTGAACTCAAGCAGTATTACAGAGCAATAGTGATAAAAACTGCATGGTATTGGTACAGAGACAGACAGATAGACCAATGGAATAGAATTGAAGACCCAGAAATGAACCCACACACCTATGGTCACTTGATTTTTGACAAAGGAGCCCAAACCATCCAATGGAAAAAAGATAGCATTTTCAGCAAATGGTGCTGGTTCAACTGGAGGTCAACATGTAGAAGAATGCAGATCGATCCATGCTTATCACCCTGTACAATGAAAGCTTTTATAAGAGGAATGATTTTGGCACTTGAATCCAAATCAAAAAGGTTTGGAGATCAAAAATTAATAACTTTATGAGATACCTGAAAGCCTAAAATATATAAGAACAATCAATAGTCATAAAGGTAAGTGGGAAGAGTTCATTAAAATCTGGACAGAAATCTATGAAGAAGAACTAAAATATCAACACAGAGAATGAAAAAAAAACAATAGTAATAATGATAAAAATTTAGCCAAGGTAACAAAAGAAGAAGAGATATTCAAGATGGAAGCAAGATGTTACAATAGACACTGAGAACATTCAAGGAATCATAAACATATGTTTAAAATATATATATCCTCTAAATTGGAAATTTTTAAAGAAATAAATGCATTTTAAGATATACATATGACTTACCAATAGAAAATATGAATGAAGGTAATAATTCAAGTAGACCTATAGCATTGAAAAAGATCCAAATATCAACTTAAAAATCCCCTGCCAAAAAGGCTCAAGTTTGAGATAGTCAGTGCACATTTCTATCAGTCCTTCAAGGATCTAGTAACACTAATATGTATTTAATTATTATAAAAAACTGAAAAAGAAAGAACATTTTCTTTGGAAAATGGTATTAACCTGATTTCAGAAACAGACAAAAAAATCCTATCAAAAAATAAAATAAAAAAAGGAAAATTATAGGACAACCTATTTTGAACATAGACACAAATAAATGTATGAAAACTTAATCCAATAACATGCTAAAATGGCTAAGCACTGTGACCATGTTGGCCTCATTGAAAAGATGCGAGACTGATTCAACACCTTTAAATCAATTAATGTAACCCACCTTATAAACAGACTAAAGTACAGGGAAAAAACTGATCACCTGTTTGAATCGATTAAAGCCCTCTCCCAAAATCCAGCATCATTTCATGATAAACATCTAGAAGTAAATGATGAAACAAAGAATGTACCTCAATTTAATAAAAAAAATTGTTTTAAAAACCAATAGACAACATCATAAGATACAAAGGAAAACACAGTATACATCTCTGAACTTTTGAACAAGACAAGGTTACCCATTCTCACCTCTTCTCTTCAACGTAGATTTAGAATTGCTATTGAGGGAATAAAACAGGTGAAGTAGTAAAGAGACCACAGATAAGAAAAGAAGAACTAAACTGATCTTTACTTGTAGGTGTTATGATAAATTACACGAACAATCTTACAGAGTGTTTAAGAACTCTAATAAAGCTGATGCAGAATTACAACAGAAACCTGTGAGCCTTCCAATGTACAAATAATAAACAGAGAAAGAAATAAAAAAGCTCTCAAAATAGCTCTCAATAAAATATTTCTGAATGAACAAACCTAGAAAAAGAAATAAAGTATTAATAAAGAACATAAAGAAATAAGGAATACGACATAGATAAATTTTACCTAAAATTACAGATGTTAGAAGTATCTACTAATACTGAGCTCATTAATCAGTAGCATTAATTATGGTGAAAATGTGTAGGATTGTGAGTTTCTTGTCTACTTAGCCACAGGACACAGCTGCTTGAGGAAAGGGACAAGGCTCTGAGGCTGCGGAAGCCCAGTCTGAAACATAGAAAATCTGGACATGGTTCCAGTGTCCTTGGACTACAACAAAGACAGGTCAGTGGAGTTCTCAGACCCTTGGACACACAGGCACTGCTGGGAGCAGCAGAAGAGCAGAGAACAGTGGAGGTCCTCGGGATGTGTATGGCCATGGGCCAGGAGAGAAAGGGGGAGCTCCTGCTAGTTCCATTGGGAAGAGTACTTGGCTTGATAAGCAGCAGGTTTGGTGGAAGTTTTGGCTGGTCATTCAGAGAGGCCTTCTATAGGAGATTAGACTGCAACTCAATAGCTGAAAACCTTTTCCATGGCTCCCCATGGCAGATCTCAATGAAAACAGGCAAACCATGGTTCTGAATTGTTTATTGTCATGGCAGAAGACTGATGTGTAAAAAAAAAAACCCCACTTTTCAAGGTGGGCGTAGGATTAAATACCTTTTCCAGAGAGGAATATCTGGGAAGGAAAGCTTATCGGAGAAGCCCTCCAATCATCTAAATTGCTAACTTGCAGAGAGACCTCTGTCTTGAGCCTACCTGAGTTGTGGTCATATCTCTTTTATATGAGAAGCATGTATGTCATGTTTGTTCTAAGTCAGGAGTCTGTTATGGGAAGGGGAATCATCTAAGCCTGAGGATTATGTCCACCAGGTTTCTCAGTCTTGAACATCTCTACTTTACCAAATGTGTTGGCATGGATTTACAGCCCATAAACTGTACATCCTACCAAATCAATCTCCACATTCAAGGCAACACTCATCAAAACATGAATAGCTAACATTACAGAAATTGATGTATGTTTATTTTTCTAATGAAAACACAAAAGTCCCCAAATAGACAAATACAATCCTGAACAAAACAAAAAAATTAGATATTTGAAGCCCAGTTTTCATGTTATATTTTAGAGCTACAATAACAAAAACAGAATTGAAAACAGACCCATGAGCAAAGGAGTAGAATTGAGAACACCTACAATCATATATAAAGGAAGACTGATAGAAACACTATACGTTTGTCAAAGAAAACAATAGTACATATTGGTCAAAACACAGAAACCTGGGAACAGAAAAGATGGCTTAGTGGTTAAGAGCAATGACTCCTCCTCCTGGGTAGTGAGTTCAATTCGCAGCAACCACATGGTGTCTCAGGACCATCAGAAATGTTATCTGATGTCCTTTTTTGTTGTCTCTGAAAACAGCTACCAGTACTCACATACATAAAGTAAATAAAGCTTTTTAAGAAAAAAATATAAAAAGAAAGACAGAACTTTAAAAATACTGACCATACTGAATAGCTACAGGTAGAATGATGAAACTATGTTTATATCTTTCCTCCCATGCAAATTCAAGTTCAATGTATCAAGGACCACAACATAACACCCAAACATACAGGCTAAAATTGTTGCTCTTGGTTACATCCTAAAATTTGATGGTAAGACTCTATTATTTGAGAAAGCATACACTTGAAAAAAAGTATAAAGAAAACTCCAACAGGAATGGACCAGAAAGCTTGATCCGTGCAGGTTACCTTTTACAATTCCAGAAGGTGCTATGCAAACTGCCAATGGAAAAAGGTAATAACCAAGCACATGCAACTATGAACTATTTAAACTACAACAGTAAATGCCATGTTAACAGGAACATTTAGTTGGTATTAACAGGATAACCCAGATTAATCTGAAAAGACTGATTCTTCATTGAAGGTTTTCTTCCTTCAGGGTACTCTGGAGGGGAAATTCCACAGAATTTTCTTAATGATTGATGGGTAAGGAGTGCAGCTACTGTGTATGGTGCCTTTGGAAAAATAGTTGTGTTCTATATTAAAAATCAGATTGAGTAATTCATAAGCAGCAAGTCATGAAGATTTGCTCCATCATGGTCCCTGTTTGTTCCTATCTCCCAGCTCCTACCTTAATTTCCTGCCATGGTTTCCTGTGATTTTGGACCTGTATGCAAGGTGAGTGCCTACAATCCCAGGTGAGTTGATTCTGTGGTGTTCCTTTTGGTGTGTTTGACCCCAGGCTTCTAAAATCCTCCCACCGCCTCTTTTGCAGGATTCCACAAGTTCCATGTACTGTTTGGCTGTGGTTCTCTGAATCTCTAGTATAAATTGGGATAGTTGTAGGTGCAATCAGGTCAGTGAAGTTTGGAGAGCAAATATATTGGAAGAGACAACTCAAAATCTGGGCATCTTGGAGACAAGCAAGAAAATTAGTGCAATAAAAAATTCTAGGATTCTGCAAGTTGACCTTAGATAAGAATTGTAGCAATGGGAGATATGCAGCCTAAACTGTACATCTCCTGTAACCAGTCAAGACTTTTGGTGGAGAAATTGGGATTCTAACCCTGACACAAAACCTTCAACCTACAATTTGCCATGCCTAAAAGAAGTAGAGTAGATGGAACAGAAATTGTTAGTTGGTTAACAAATGATTGGTCTAGCTTGAAATCTATGCCATTAGAGGGAGCCTACCACAGACATGGCCTGGAAGGCCAAGACCTGAATCTAGATAGCTCAAACTTCAAGGATAAAACCAAATACTGCCGTAGACGACCCAGGGGAGTGTGTCAGCAGAGGGACCAAGGCTTGGATTTCAGGAAGAGAACGGATTCAGCGTGACAGACAGACACAGACTCGAGGTGTGTGCTGCTGCAAGTAGCTTTCCTTCTTGGCACAGATTTAAGCAGTTAGCACAGGTAAATCATAACTGACAGTCATCCAGCTCTTATTCATTACCCCACCAATGTCCCTTGCAAGGAGGAAAGTAGAACATACAGTTTTCAGCCTCAAACAATAGTTTAGAAAACTGAAGTTATACTACCAGATTTGTGGGCACCAGGTAGGCATTCATCATTTATCTTTGTTTTAATAAAGTTTAAACTCTATATTTATGGCCCCTCAGATTAATAAGGAAATTTTTGTAACTGTAGTTAACTCTTGATAAGTTTGTTCAACTTGTTGGAACCTGTCTATGATCTTTTTAAAAGAATCATTACTGTTTTGAATCATGCTAAACAAAACTTTTCCAAAAGGGGGGAAAGGCTTTTCTGGAACAGTTATGTTGTTAGTAACTGCAATTAATTTCTCTCCTATTTACTGGGAGCTAATGGATACAGCAGTTGAATTCATCGCAGCCGTTGAGTTTATCAGTATCATGATGGTGTGAGATGTTTCCATCTATGAACTTTCAGTTCCTGAGACATCTAAAGGTGCATGACCATGTTCCCACACTGCTTTATTTTTAAAATCAGATATTGTTGACAGGCTTAAAGTTGCTAAGGTCACCAAGGCTAAAACACAAAAGGCACCTCCACCACAAGCATAGACCCTAGTCATCATCTATTTGTAGGGAGACTGTCAGGAACCTCCAGGACGCCAAGCCATTCTAGGCACATGCCTCTGTTCTGGATAGAAACAAAGCATAAGAGCTTCATGTCACAGAGACTCTACTGGAGTGGGTATGGCATTTCCCAGTTTTTTGTTTTTAAGATGAAGCTCCAGGATATCTTGCCTGATGGTATGGAGGGACTTCAGGATCAGCCTAAAAAAAAATAGGATAGATTAATAATACAACAATCACGAGCCCTAACCCTATGGCTGCAAAGATGGAATACTGAATCCAATTCAGTATTAGGATTCAAAGCTTTTAAACTTTTAGTGAACGATGCTGCAAGTTTATCCATGTTCCAGGCATCTAAACGTCTCTGACTCATGGCTGTAATCTGTTCCTGCAATTGCTGCATGTCATAAGAAATATTTGTAAGATGTAGAGTAGATGGAACAGAAATTGTTAGTTGGTTAACAAATGATTGGTCTAGCTTGAAATCTATGCCACTAGAGGGAGCCTACCACAGACATGGCCTGGAAGGCCAAGACCCTGAATCTAGATAGCTCAAACTTCAAGGATAAAACCAAATGCAAATGTCAAGAAACAGTCAATGAAATGACTAAAAATAAGATGCTACTATTTTCATAGATGGTCATTGCCACAATGACCCATAACAAAGTATGAAAAATTAGAAACAAAAGAGTGTTCTTGACTGAATGTAACATAACGATCATACTCTCTCCCTTCCAGGGATCACTGTAAAAGGAAAAAAAAAATATCTGTAAGAGCTAGAGGTGATGTGAAACTATATGGAAACATCCAGACATAGCAAGGAAGCTCCATTTAGGAACATACCACAATTGTGTCAGCATGTACTACATCTGTATCAGCCCAGACCAGAAAGAATCTCAGTAAGCAGAAGGGAGATGAGCAAACAAGCTCATATACAGCTACAGAGTGAGTGGCAATTTTATGCAATGAAAGAGGATAACACAATTTTCTTTAAGGATGTGTACTTCAAAGGCTGACCACATTTCAGCAGATGGTCATGCATCCAAGAATGCTTGAACAATACAAATTCGTCTTAAAGAGTTATATTTAAGGAAAAAGAGTTAGATGGGCAGAAACTAAGATATACCTTAGGAGAGTTAGCAAAGATGAGTATATGAACATATGAGTTTGTCAAAATTCTAGATTATTAGAAAACTTTAAAAATCCTCTCACTCTGAATCTGACAGACAATAAGAAAGAGAAAACACTTGACTTCATTATCATGGGAGAGAATTTCCCAAATTAGACCATGACAGTATAGATATTAAGACCAAAAATTAAAGGACTTGTGTAATGCTACACAATTTTACTCCCTGTATTTTAGAGGTAGAGCCACAGGAATTTCTCTGAGTTGAGGCCATGTTTCACGAAAGAGCAATTTCAAGAATAGCTAAGTGTAGAAAGAGATACACTGTCAAAAAGGACAGATATTTAAAAGGACTCCATGGAAGAAAGAAACAATGCAAAATAGAAAGAAAGGGAGGGAAGGAAGGAGGAAAGAAGGAAGCAAGAGAGAAGAAAGAAAGAGAAGAGGAGAGCAAAGTAAAACAAAGGAGGGAGGAAGGGACATGCTAAGGGAGAACAAAAATTAAGATATTGGACTGCAGAAAATTAAGATTAGTGTATAAAAATTGAGACCTTCATAGAGAAAAAGAGAGGATCTACTACACAGCTGAGAGAGGGATAAGGAATGGAGTATGTAAATAACTCCACAAATTTTATCATCAAATTAAAACTTGTTTAAGATAGAATATTATCCCAGTCAAAATATCAAGTTACAAAAGTAATGAAAGGTGACATATGAATGTGAGCTTGGGAAAAGGGGAAAACACGATCACTGCTGATAGCACTGTAAATTAATCCAGCAGTTGAATTTATTCTTTGATAACTGTTCCTTCAATTAACATCTCAATTAAACAGTTTGAGAATTATACTTACTGGACGTTTCTCTGTGTTGGATACTCTGATTTAATTCTTTGTCCAATGAAGAGTTTGCAACACACTTTCTTTTCTGCTGGTGTTATCTCCTCTCTACACCTTCAATCTCAACTCCACACAACATGTTTCCATTGAAGTGACTACAAAGTCAGTCTTGTTTTGTTTCCTGGGACTTTTAAGTTCTTAAATATGAAAAGACGTCTGGACACGTTGCCCATTTTTGCATGTATGCATTTGATATTTTGCGTTGATTTCATCATAGGATGAGAAAATAGGGACAAACATCAATTTCCTGTCTGCTACTTTCTAGTTACACCAGGATCTCATGGAAATACGTTTTTGCATGGAAGCCCATTTTGCTTTTTTATTTCTTTCTTACACGATAAATCACAAAATGCAATTTTTGCTCCGTATTCCAATTTATCCTATTAGTCTAGGAGTAACACCATTTATATCTTTTCCATGTATATATTTGGAAACCCATTTTTTGTTAGATAGTAGAATAGCTTAACCCTCTGGTTTCTTTGATATTTACACTTAAATTAGCCTTTCAATCCTTTTTCCATGATGTAGTTTTTATTGGATATTATTATTGAAGGTGGAGCTTATATAGATGCACATGTTTGTGCTAGTGGACATACATAGGTATGTGCCAGGATGTGGATGACAACAGTCAACCTAAGTGGAAAGAGTCACATTCTGGGTGCATGGTCTCTTATTGTCAGCATTTACTGTCATGCCTAAAAAGACAGGACAGAATGTTTTTGGGATCCACTTATCTTCAGAACTCCCAAACTGGAAATTAAAGTGTTTACCAGTGTGCCCTATGAGATACATGACTATGAAGGATCAAACAAATGCCCATGTACTGGAGTAGCAAGCATTTTCCTCTCACACAAGCTCTCCCAAAAGCCATTGTGTTTGCACTATTAGATGAAAATGGTGAAATACATTTAAGATTTTGTGCTCCTAACTATCTCACAGCTTTATTTTTCCTGTTTAATTCTTCCAAATATCTCTCAATTTTCATACTTCTTTTGTTAATATGATACATATCTTAGTACTTAGCTTTTGCTGATTTTAGATTATTACTGTTCAGTGAGATAAAGGTTATATTACCAAATACTCAGGGTTCCTGTGAATCATTCTATACATATAGATGCCATGATTTTCTCATGAGCTTTAGTTGCTATTTATTTCCATTTCCACATATCCTACTATCACGAAAAATATAACATTGCATTTTTGGAATATGGAAATAGGTCAACATGAGATTGAACTTGAACACACATATAAAGCAAATTTTATATCATACTACCCTAATGAAACTAACATATATGGATATTATATTTTACTTGTAAAATGTTGTAATATTTCTCTGTGTTTATAAACTTGCTTGTTAAAAAGTACATGTTGTCTTCTTCTCTACTGACTAATAGTAAGTGAATAGGAGAGAAAACCAGAAGATACTGAGTTTATATCTGCAGATTTAAAATAGTGGGCATAGTATTGCAAATATGTAAACCTGCTGATGTTTTGGTGAAATGAGGAAAAGGCAGGAAAATCTCCAGCATCACATGAACTACAAAAGACCTGGCATTAAGTGGTAGATGGTGATGATGCCCATCCATAAATGTTTTCAGTCTAACACACTTTTGTATATATGCACATACATGCATAAATATGCACACAGAGACACACATGCCATGTAGAAACATGTACACATATTACACAACTACATACATAAAAATGAATTCTTAAATGGTAACTGTTTTCAGACTAGTTGAATGATATAGATGCTTGAAAATTAAACAGTGTCTTCATAAGTAGTGGCTTAATCAAGAAACATTTGATTTTTGGGGTTGTGCGGATTGAAATTAAATCAGGAGATTGGAAGTCCTTCCCCTAACTCATGGACAAGACTTGGTCACATGTACAAGGCAAACCTCATTTGGTGCTCAAGTTATTAAGTTGTCTCATTCAGGGATTTACAACATCCTAAAAAATTAAACATAAAAAGATTTTAGTCTTTTGGAAGCTTAGTATAGTAGAACCTTCTTTAATAATGGATAGATGACAGAAAGATAGATTGATCGATCAATCGATACATACATACATGCATAAACACATACATACATACATATAAAACATACATACATATATACATGCTTTGATAGATATATATTTCTTGCCACCAGACGAAACTTACCGTTCTAGAAATATGTATAATGAGTCATAGATAAAATAGGTCCTATGGAAACATCGAAAAAACCCAGGAAATGGATAAAACTTTTGGTTGCTCTACAAAAAATTAAGGTAAGGCCCTTTGCTGAATACAAAACTGACCAAACTTATTGAACATGAAGTAAATGAGATAGTATCTACCTAGAGTCATTAATTCTATGAACGAACAGTCATGGTACTAGAAGGTACTCTGCCTGCTATGAAAGGAAAAAGGTAAAAATCAACTAAGCTTAGAATCCTGTGACCAACAATGGTTTTGTGCCTACAAGATACAAATATGCAATAGTGAAATAGTGGCCCAAAGCTTGTGATACTAACCAACCAATTTTTGAGTGGATTTAGGATCCACACCTCCATGAGATGGAAACCTACTCTGTTTGTGTTGTCAAGAACCTAAAACTAAATAGGCAATGGACCTAGGGGGAACAAAATATTATCATTTGGCTAAATGAATGTCAAAAGAAGATAACTCCTTAGAATATTCTGTTATATTCATAGATCAGTGTCACCCTCTGCAATCATCAGAGAAGTTCTGTATAGCAGTAGCATACACAGTTCTAAATGAGATGTATCCATACAACCTATACTGGGCTCAGGAAATGCGACAGAAGAGAAGGATGGAAAATGGGAAGAGCCCAAGAATGTGAAGGAGACCTAGAAAACTAGTCCTTCTAAACATAGCTAAATTGATGGACATGTGAACTCTCAGAGACTGTGGAAGTATGTAGAAGTTACATACCAGGCTCTGAAAGGTAGACATCCAGTGTTTAGAGGTGAAATGTACACAAGCCCCAATATTTAATTAGGAAGGAATTTGCAAGCTGTCATAAAATTCCATCCCTTGCTCAACTGGAAATACAAAAATTAGTTGTTTCCAAATGAGTCTCCTTGGATACACAAACTATTTTTAAGGCAAGGACTCATGCTCAGCAGTAGTTAAAAAACAAAATAAACTCAGTGGCACATTGAAGGACAATTTTTAAACTATACATGACACTTGTGTCTATAATATGGTTTTCTTGTTGTTTTGTTTCTATGGTTTTCTATTTATGAAAGCATGTGAGTCTCTGTCACTATGTATCATTGCATCTCTGTTCATTGAACTTTTTTTTTACATTCTTTGTGTGTGTGTGTGTGTGTGTGTGTGTGTGTGTGCTTGTGTGTGTGTGTGTGTGTGAATGTTGTCCTATTGTGTCTTATTGGTTTTATTTTTATGTATTATTATTTTAGGTGCTTTGTTCTGTTCGAGAAACAGAACAAACGAATGGATGTGGATTTTTGTGGTATGTGATGTAGGTAGGACCTTTAAAAAAGTGGTGGATAAGACACTTTAATGAGAATAAAATGTATAAAAACAAAATATTTTCAATAAAAAAATAGGAAAAGGGTAAAGAATATTGCTGTTCTAACCCCAGCAAGTAATGAAAAGATATTTAAACATGGGATTTTGGAAATATATACAGTCAAACTGTAAAAGCTATTGCACTAAACTTGCACATATGTTATGTGGTATGAGTCTTCATTCTAATTACTGTTCTACCTTATGTACAGGATTAAGTTGAAGAACTACCAATGTATTTTGGCTATGATGTTTGCCATTGAGGAGATCAACAACAATCCCTATCTTTTACCCAACAAATCCCTAGGATTTGAGGTCAATAATATCTCACAAGGTCAAAGGTACACTCTAGCCAATGTTTTTCGCTCACTTTCAACATCTACATGTGTTGACCTTAACTACAGAAATGCACACGAGAGCAATTTTGCTGCTGTACTTACAGGACCATCATGGGCAATATCTGAATACATAGGGACACTTCTGGATCTTTACAAATTTCCACAGGTGAGAGAATGTGACAGGATATAATATAAAATCAGTTCTTCTTGCTGATATTTTAAGAGGCTGTGAAGGAAAAAGGGGAAACATAAATCACTCTTCATGGAGATGAAAATGAGTCACGGAGTTAATGATACATTTGTATCTCTGTAGCTTAGTATTAATAAAAGGGAAAAGGTAGAGTAGACAAAATACATTTTCAAAAATAAGAATTTTCTATACTTTTTTTTGAAAACCCATAAAAATTGCAAGTTTGACTTTGAAAGTAGGATTTGACCCGAAAGCTTCAAACCACAGTTGTACTATTGAGGTGAATTTTATGACAATGTTCTTCTTAACTACTTTTTCTATAGCTTACTTTTGGACCTTTTGATAGTCTCCTGAGTGAACAAAGACAGTTTTCTTCACTGTACCAAGTGGCCCCCAAGGACACATTTTTGACACTTGGCATTGTATCTTTGATGCTTCATTTCCACTGGATCTGGGTGGGGTTATTCATTATAGATGATGACAAAGGTGCCCAGACACTGTCAGATTTGAAAAGTGAGATGGATAAAAATGGAGTCTGCACAGCATTTGTAGAAATGATCGTAGTCAGTAAAGGTTCATTTTTTACCAAATCCTGGAAAAATCAGGTGCAGATCCTGGAATCATCATCAAATGTGATTATTATTTATGGGGACTCTGATTCTCTATTAAGTTTAATAATAAATATTAAACAGAAATTACTCACATGGAAAGTATGGGTACTGATCTCAAAGTGGGATGTTTCTAAATTTGATGATTATTTCATGATAGACTCATTGCATGGAGCTCTTATTTTTTCACACCATCATGAGGAGATTCCTAATTTTACAGAATTTATGCAGAAATCCAACCCTTACAAATACCCAAAAGACACTTATCTTCATGTATTGTGGCACATTTTCTTCAACTGCTCATTTGTTAAGAAAGATTGTAAAATTGTGAATAACTGTTTGCCTAATGCCTCCTTGGGATTCTTGCCTGGAAACATATTTGACATGGCCATGAGTGAAGAGAGTTACAATGTATACAATGCTGTGTATGCTGTGGCCCACAGTCTGCATGAGATGATTCTCAATCAAGTACAATTTCAAGATCATGAAAAAGGAAAAAAGATGGTATTCTTTCCTTGGCAGGTAATGTCACTTCAGTTTTTTTGTGACATGAACAACGTGTCACTCTCAGCATTTATAAGCCCACTTCTACTAAGCAATATATATTATAGTTTATTTTATCAAAATTCTGCAAGACACTTTGAGAAAAAAATTTAAAATAAATATATAGCTGCATTATAAAGAGCCATCCAATATTTTCACAGTAATATAAAAAGTACATTTAATCCACAGATTTCACACAACAGAAAACACACATGCCTAAAATGCTTATGAATTGAAAGTGATCACTCATAAAATCTTTAATTTATAATGTGATCCTCTGTATAATTAAATTTTGATTGCTTATGACTATACTTTCAATGAAGCTGAAATTTTCTCCATGAAGTTACGATTTAGTGTAGCTTTATTCTAAGTATTTTATAGAAAGAGATTGGAATATTTTATAAGATAATGATGCATCCATTGTCTTTGGCTATCATGTGTTAAATGTGATTGATATCTATATTAAAGTTTATTTTCACACAAGGGATCAAAACCATCTGGAGATACTTCCTGACGTACCTTCACTTTTACCTCTTTAGAGTTTATGTAATAGAAGCACATACATCTCTTTTAGCTTCACCCCTATCTAAGGAAAACACTATTCAATCAGGATGAAGTCAATGAGGTTCTGGATTGGAAAAGGAAATCACATGTAGAGTATGACATTCTCAACTTTTGGAATTTCCCTAAAGGTCTTGGGCTAAATGTGAAAGTAGGAACATTTTCTCCAAGTGCTCCAAAGAACCAGAAATTGTCCATATCTTCTAACATGATACAGTGGGCCACAGGACCGGCAGAGGTGAGTTGCACCTTATTTATGTGTTTTAAACCTCAAAATCATGTTTCTGAGTGTTAGGAGTCTTCATTCAGGGCCTATTCATAGGCACAGAATGCCCACTAATATAGAGAATTTTCTTAACATTTAATTTTGGAAAATAGACTATTTTCAATTACCTACTTCAATTATCATGAATACTGAATTTGTCAGGGTGATTTCCATCAGTATCTCAGATCATTGACAGAAGGTATATTGTGATTCTCACTTAGAATTTTTTTATTCATTGGCCAGTTGGCCTTTTGCTTCCAGGCTGCAGTCAGCACAGAAGATCATAATGGGAATATATAACTGGGCTGCTTGTTTGTTTTGCTGTTGCAAAAATGCTACCTAACAATACGGTAGGAATTTGTTGCTCACAGATTAGGAGCCAGGTTCTTAGATGACAGAGGCAGTGGTTCACATTGCATTAATAGTCAGGCTACAGAAACTGCTGAGAACTGCTGTTCACATCATTTCCTGCATTTCTTTATTCATTGACCATGATCATCAGGTATTAGAGTTGCTATTAATACACCAAGTAAACTAATCTTAAAAAGTATTTCCCAATTATTCTCATGGATATATTTCCACAGTGATTCAAAAACCCATCACACTGACATGATGTACATTTATCCTGGAAACATTTTTTTGTTTGTATCCAAGAGTAAAGAGGCTGTAGATTTGTTGTCATATCAAAACATGATACCAAGATCATAAATGTTTACTTCTATTCCTCACCATATAATCTTTGAACAAGTTTCTAACAAATTCATATTATTGCAGAAAGTCATTGACCACATGGTTCTGTGAATGAATCATCCCACTAGAAAAACAATCCATCTATCTATATTTAGATAAAGTGACATAAATAAATTAATGGCTCTATTTTCAAACCGACTCTATTGGTGATTCCATAAAGTCCTGACCAATTGCTATCATACATTACATTTTCAGATTCCTCAGTCTGTATGCAGTGAGAGCTGTCATCCTGGATTCAGGAAAACACACAAAGAAGGCATAGTTGCCTGTTGTTTTGACTGCACTCCTTGTCCAGAGAATGAGATTTCCAATGAGACAGGTACATGTCAGTCATGCAGAAGACATTCATTTCTGTCGACATCTGTAATTTCTAAGAAAACAGAAAATGCCTATATGTGAACTTCAATCAGTTCATTTATGCAAAGATCATTCTGTTCCTTACAGATGTCTGAAAATTACAAGTTATAGCTCATTTTCCAACTGAAATAGTAAACTCTTCCCATTTAAATTCCTACCTGCTTTCTGTTGTTGAACAATTGTGGTTGATACCACCTGCAGAAAGCCACTTTATTCTCACCAGATTACCCTGTTTTTACCAAGTATTTTGTCTTACTTTCTTTCCTATTGATATGACTAAGCAAGGTGAGCAAGCAAGTTATAACTGGTGGTCTTTAATTGGCTCATATTGTCATGTGTTTAGTGTCTGGGAAGGAAGTATAGAGGCAAGTGAAAATTTGAATGACAAGGACCATGAATGCTGTCTTGGTGGAATGATTAGGAAGTATAGCCATGTTCAAGGAGGACTGTCACTGAGGGTGGGTTTGGAGGTATCTAGAGGCCCACCTCATTTACATTTAGCATTCACTCTCCCTCTCTCCTACACTCTCTCCCACCTTCTTTCTCCTCCTTCACCTCTACCTCTCCCCTCAGTGGCAGGTTTCACATATGTTTTTTCGAGATCCCTTCCTTCTTGTAGTTTTCCATGTTCTCCATCTGAAAAGCTGACTTCGGAAGTGAAATGTTTTCTTTTATATGTTGCCTTGGTCATAATGTCTCTTCTTTGCAATGGCAAATTAACTAAGACAGCATAGTAAGCAGAGTTGAGAGTTCACATGCTGATCCATAAGTAGGAGTCAGAGAAGACACTCTGAATGAAAAGATCCTTAAGGCCCTTCAATAGCAACATACGTCTACCAAAAGAGCTGCATCTCCCACTCCTGTCCAGAAAGTCCCACCAACGAGGAACAAAAGCATAAAAATCTTTATGTCATGCTGGACATCCTCATTGTAACCACAACATTTTGCTTCCTGGTATCCATGTTTTTGTTAGCAAATCATTCTTTTAGTTTGATTTTATAAAACTCTATGTATTAAACAACACATCCTGAAAATAGACTCCCCTCCTCCCAGCCAACAACCCTAGCCTCCCATCTCAAACAAATCAACCTTTCTTCAAGTCCCTTCAGAAAAAGGACAGAGATGTCAACTGAATGTGCCATGCAAAAATGCTATTAGATGAGGCATAAGCCCTCATTTCAAGTCTGGACAAGGCAACACAAAAGGAAAAATAGGTCCTACAAGTATGTAAAAGTACCATTCACAATCTAATTTCACTATTAAGAATTTCATTTAAGATGCCATCATTGGATGGATCCTGTTTTCATGTCCAGTCATTTAGTCTGTGTGTTTTGATTGGAAAATTGAAGTCATTAACACTGATAGATGATAATAAGCAATGAATGTTACTTCCTGCTGTTTTAAGTGATGGTCCTGTTGTTGTTGTTGTTATTTTTGATTGTGGTGTTGGTGGTGGTAGTGGTGATTGTGTGTGTGTGTGTGTGTGTGTGTGTGTGTGTATGTGTGTGTGCTCGCGTGCGTGCGCACATGTGTGTGTACATTCTTTTGCTTTTGTTGGTGTGAAATTATTTACTGCTTTTGTATTTGCAGGTGCAGTTAATCTTGAGTTGAAATTTTCCTTGTAGTACTTTCTATAGGAATGGACTTGTAGATAGATTACATTTAAATTTGATTTGTCATGAAATAGCTTGTTTTCTCCATATATGGTGATTGGGAGTTTTACTGGGCTGGCATCTATTGTGTCTAGAATCTCCAAGCCCCTACGGCTTTTAGAATCTTCACTGAAATTCTTTATTTCTTCTGTTTTCTTGAGTGTACTTAGCCTCCTTTGTATTATATTTTTCTTTTAGTATCTTCTATAGGGCTGGGTTGTTGAAAAAATATTTTTTTATGTTTTGTCATGGAATATTTTCTTTGCTCCATGTACAGTAATTTAAAGTTTTGCTGGCTGATATCTGTGCTCTCTTAGAGGCTGCAAGACATCTGTCCAGGTTCTTCTGGCTTTTAGCCTCTCCATTAAGAACTCAGGTATGAATTTTATAGGTCAGCTTTTCTATTTTGCTTGAACTTTTTCCTTTGCAGCTTAAAAAAATTCTTTCTTGGTTCTGTACATTTAGTGGTTTTGACTATTACCTGGATTGGAAACTTTGTATTCTTGTCCAATAGACTTAATGTTCTCTAAACTTCTTGGACCTTTATAATGTTCTAGAGGTTAGGATATTCTTCTTCTGTAAGTTTGGTAAATATGTTTTTGAGCTGGGAATCATTTCCTTTTATACCTATTATTCTGAGTTTTGATTTTTTTTTTTTTTTGGTTTTGCTCATATATACCTAGTTTTTTATTTTATTTTTCTTGGATATTTTATGTGTCTACATTTCAATTGTTATTACATTTTCCTCTTGTCCCATTTTCCCTGCCCTCCTCCTGATTTTATGTGTGTGTTTCAACTCCCACTCTCTCACTCCAACCTCAATGCCCTGGCATTACTCTACATTGGAGAAACAAGCATTCACAGGACCAAGGGCCTCTCATCCTATTGATGTCAGACAATGTCATCCTAGGTAACTTATGTGGCTGGAGTGATGGATCTTTCCATATCTACTCATTGATTTGGTGAGTTCTGGTATGTTAATATTGTTCTTCTTCCTATGGTGTTGCAAACCCCTTCAGCTCCTTCAGTCTTTTCTCTAAGTCTTCCATTGGGGTCATCTTGTTCAGTCCATTGGTTAGTTGCAAACATCCTAACCTCTATCAGTAGGGTTCTTGCAGAGCCTCACATGAGACACCCATATCTGGCTCCTGTCAAAAAGGACTTCTTGGCATCTGCAATAGTGACTGGGTTTTGTGGCTACATATGTAATGGATCCCCAGTGGTGCAGTTTCTGGATGATCCTTTCTTCATTCTCTGCTCCACTTTTTGTCATTATATTTCCACCCATGAGTATTTTGTCCTTTCTAGAAAGGAATGAAGCATCCACACTTTTGTTTTCCTTCTTCTTGGGCTTTATATAATCTGTGAATTTTTTATTTGTTATTCCAAGCTTTTGGAATAATATCCCGTTATCAGGCAGTGCATACCATATGTGTTCTTTTGTGATTGGGTTACCTCACTCAGGAGAATTCTCTTTTTAGCTCTAATCACCATTTTTAAATAGGGTAATTTAGTTCTCTGAAGTCTAAGTTTTGTAGTCCTTTGTAAATACTGGATACTAGCCCTCTACTAAGTGTAGAATTGGTAAATATCTTTTCCCAGTCTGCTGATTGCCATTTTTTTGTTAGCAGTGTCCTTTGTCTTCCAGAAACTTTGCAATTTTATGAGGCCTCACTTGTGAATTTTTCATCCTAGAGCATAAGTAAGCTATTGGTGTTCTGTTGAGCAAATTTTCATCTGTGTCTATGTGTTCCAGGCATTCTGCACTTTCCATTTTAGTAGGTTCAATGTATTTAGTTTTATGTGGAGGTCCTTGATTGACCTGAACTTGAGCTTTGTACAGGGAGACAAGAATGGATCAATTTGCATTCCTGCACAAGCTGACTGCCAGTTGAAATAGTACCATTTGTTAAAATGCTGTCTTTTTTCGACTGGATGGTTTTAGCTCCTTTGTCTAAGAAGTAGTGGCCATAGGTGCATGATTTCATTTCTGGGTCTTCAATTCTATTCAATCATTCTACCTGTCTATCTCATAATGAATACCGTGCAGTTTTTTTCACTATGGTTCTGTAGTATGGCTTGTAGTTAGTGATGGTGATTGCTCCAGATGTTTTTTTTTTTTTATCATTGAGGATAGTTTTCACTATCCTGGATATTTTATTATTCCAAATGAATTTGAGAATTTTTCTTTCTAACTCTGTGAATAATTGAGTTGGAATTTTGATGAGGATTTCACTGAATATGAACATTGCTTTCAGTGAGTTGTCCATTTTTATTGTATTAATTCTGTCAATCCATGAACATGGGAGAGGTTCACATCTTTTGGGATCTTCTTCTAAACCTTTCTTCATACACTTGAAGTTCTCTTACAGGTCTTTCACTTGTTTGGTTAAAGACACCAAAAGGTATTTTATTAATTTGTGACTATTGTAAAGGGTATCATTTTCCTTCTTTCTTTCTCAGCCCATTTATTCTTGGAGAAGTGGAAGTCTACTGATTTGTTTGAGTCTCTCTTTGTTACTGAGGTGTGCTTCCTGTATGCAGCAAAATGCTGGGTCCTGTTTACATATCCAGCCTGTTAGTCTATGTCTTTTATTGAGGAATTGAGTCAATTGATGTTGAGAGATATTAGGGACCAATGATTATTGTTTCCCATTATTTTTCTTTTTATAGGTGGAATTATGTTTCTTTTTATAGGTGGAATTATATTATGTATATTATGTAAACATGTGGCTATACACATGTCTACATTGCAAAATAAGATGCAGAGTTATAAGGTACAATGCCTAATCTTGCATTACCAAACTTACATTAGCATCAGGTCATAAATTCATTTTCTGTCTCCCTCCTCCCAAACACTTACAAGCAAGGCTGCCGTGCTCAGAAGCAGTTCTCTCTTTCTCATTCCAAAAGGCAGCATTTTATGAGCTTATGCAAGAGAATCTACAACATGGATTGTATATTATGCCTACTTTTGACTTTCTACATGCACTGCTAAACACTTAGAAGGATTAGATATTTCAGATGAGGACATCAAATTTTCCCCCAATATGCATAATAGTGCTGTAATCATACACCTGTAAATATATAGTAGTGTTGTAATCAAACACACTTAACTAGTTAGATCTCAAAGTGTCTTCTGGTGAGAATATTCTGGTCTCTGACTTTTCTTCCTTTTGAGTCTTTCTCCTGTTTCCTGTGACACAGGCATCTGTCACTTAGATGATATACTTTCACAACTCTTCTGCAGGCAGCCTTGCTATGAACCAATAGAGTATACCGAATGTATGAGGATACAAACTACTTTTGTCATACATTGGCAGCCTCTTTAATACCTAGAGACTAGATATTATAGGATTCCTTTGTTCAGTATGGAGAATATATACTGTATAGCACTTACATGAGATGCCCAAAATATACAGAGTGATG
This sequence comes from Rattus rattus, assembly GCF_011064425.1. Taxonomy (NCBI): domain Eukaryota; kingdom Metazoa; phylum Chordata; class Mammalia; order Rodentia; family Muridae; genus Rattus; species Rattus rattus. Next base: position 34,217,984 of record NC_046161.1, on the reverse strand, counting down.
GGTAAGCTAGAAATGTCTAGCACACTAATGGAATCTTTTTGCAGTTTCTTCCCTCCCATCTCTTCAATCCAATGAACAAGTACAGACAGTACACTGTTTTCAGAGGTGGGTTAACAATTCAATACTATTTCTTTCTTTCTTTTGTATTTTTAAAAAATAAAGACATTTATTTCAAAAATAGTTTGATGAAGCAACAGAGCCTGTAAAGCTCTGGTATTTCTTCCTTTTTAAAAAAAATCTTCCATTTTCATTAAATTTGACATTTATTATTTACATTTCAAATGTTATTCCCTTTCCCAGTTTCCAGGCCCACATTCCCATACCCCCCTCCTCCCCTTACACCCCGACCCCATTACCATCCACCCAACAATCTTCTAAACCGGGAGTCCAGCCTTGGCAGGACCAAGGGTTTCCTCTTACACTGGTGCTCCAACAAGGCTATTCACTGTTACCTATGTAGTTGGAGCCCAGGGTCAGTCCATGTATAGTCTTTGTGTAGTGGCTTAGTACCTGGAAACTCTGGTTGGTTGGTATTGTTGTTCTTATGGGGTTGCAAGCCCCTTCAGCTCTTTCAGTCCTTTCTCGAATTCCTTTAATGGGGGTCCTGTTCTCAGTTCAGTGGTTTGTTGCTGGCATTCACCTCTGTATTTGACATGTTCTGTTTCTCTCAGGAGAGATCTATATCCGGTTCCTGTCAGCATGCACATCTTAGCTTCATCCATCTTATCTAGTTTTGGTGACTGTATTTGTATGGGTCACATGTGGGGCAAGCTCTGAATGGCTGTTCCTTCAGACTCTGCTCTAAACGTGGCCTCCCTATGCCCTCCTATGGATATTTTTGTTCCCCTTTCAAAGAAGGAATAAAGCATCTGCATTTTGGCCTTCCTTCTTGAGATTAATGCATTCTGTGCATCTTGGGTATTTTGAGCATTTGGGCTAATATCCACTTATCAATGAGTGCATACCATGTGTGTTTTTCTGTGATTGGGTTACCATTATATAGTTTAATCCATTTGCCTATGAATTTCATGAAGTCATTGTTTTTGATAGCTGAGTAGTACACCACTGTGTAGATGTACCACATTTTCTGTATCCATTCCTCTGTTGAAGTACATTTGGGATCTTTCTATCTTCTGGCTATCATAAATAAGTCTGCTATGAACATAGTGGAACATGTGTCTTTGTTGCATGTTAGAACATCTTTTGGGTATATGCCCAGGAGAGGTATATCTGGATCCTTAGGTAGTTCAATGTCCAATTTTCTGAGGAACTTCCAGACTGATTTCCATAGTGATTGTACCAGTTGGAAATCCCACCAAAAATGGAGGAGTGTTCCTCTTTCTCCACATCCTCACCAGCATCGGCTGTTGCCTGAGTTTTTTTTTTTTTTTTTTTTTTTTTTTTTGAGGCTGGGGATCAACAGGACCTTGCGCTTCCTCGCAAGCGCTCTACCACTGAGCCAAATCCCCAACCCCTGTTGCCTGAGTTTTTAATCTTATCTATTCTGACTGGTGTGAGGTAGAGTCAAAGGGTTGTTTTGATTTGCAATTCCCTGATAACAAAGGATGTTGAACATTTCTTTAGATGCTTCTCAGCCATTTCACATTCCTCAGCTGTGAATTCTTTGGTTATCTCTGTATACAATTTTCAATAGGGTCATTTGGCTCTCTGGAGTCTAACTTCATGATTTCTTTGTACATTTTTGATATTAGCCCGCTATCAGTTGTAGGATTGGTAAAGATCTTTTCCCAATCTGTTGGTTGTGGTTTTGTCCTAATGACAGTTTCCTTTGCTTTACAAAAGTTTTGCAGCTTTTTGAGATCCCATTTGTCGATTCTTGATCTTACAGTATAAGCCATTGGTGTTCTCTTCAGGAAATTTTCTCCACTGCCCATGTGTTTGAGATTCTTTCCCACTCTTTCTTCTACTAGTTTGAGTGTGTCAGGGTGATGTGGAGGTCCTTGATCCACTTGGACTTAAGCTTTGTACAGGGTGATAAGAATGGATCAGTTTGCATTCTTCTACATGCTGACCTCCAGTTGAACCAGCACCATTTGTTGAAAATTCTATCTTTTTTCCATTGGATCATTTTAGCTCCTTTGTCAAAAATCAAGGGACCATAGGTGTGTGGGTTCATTTATAGGTCTTCAATTCTATTCCATGGGTCAACCTGCTTGTCTCTGTACAAATACCATACAGTTTTTTTTGTTTTTATTTGTTTTTGTTATTCCAGATGAATTTGCACATTGCTCTTCCTAACTCTATGAAGAATTGGATTAGAATTTTTATGGGGATTGCATTGCATCTATAGATTGCTTTTGGTTAAATGGCCATTTTTACTATATCCAGCCAATCCATGAGCGTGGGAGATCTTTCCATCTTCTGAGATCTTCTTCAATTTCTTTCTTCAGAGACTTGAAGTTCTTATCATAAAGATCTTTCACTTGCTTGGTTAAAGTCACACCAAGGTGTTTTAATATTACTTGGGACTAATAGGAATGGTGCTGTTTCCCTAATTTCTTTTTCAGCCTATTTGTCTTTTGTGTAGAGGAAAGATACTGATTTGTTTGAGTTAATTTTATACACAGTGACTTTGCTGAAGTTGTTTATCAGGCTTAGTATTTCTCTGGTGGAACTTTTGTGGTCATTTAATTATACTATCATATCATCTGCAAATAGTGATATTTTGACTTCTTCCTTTCCAGTTTGTCTTCCTTCTTTTGTTGTCTGATTGCTCTGGCTAGGACTTTGATAACTGATAAGGATTCCCTACTTACTCAATAACTTATATTGAATAAGTAGGGAGAGAGTAGGCAGCCTTGTCTAGTCCCTGATTTTCAGTGGGATTGCTTCAAGTTTTTTCTCCATTTTATTTAACGGTAGCTACTGGTTTGCTCTATATGGCTTTTTAATGTGTTATGGTATGGCTCTTGAATTACTGTTCCTTACAGGACTTTTATCATGAAGTGGATTTGAAAGTTGCCAAATGCTTTATCAGGATCAAAAGAAATGATCATGTGTTTTTATCTTTCAATTTGTTTATACAGTGTATAATGTTTATGGTTTTCCATATATTGAACCATTCCTGCATACATGGGTAAACTCTACTTGATTATGATGGGTGATCATTTTGATGTGTTCTTAGATTCTGTTTGCAAAGATTTTATTGAGTATTTTTGCATCAATACTCATAAGGGAAAATGGTCCGAAGTTCTCTTTCTTTGCTAGATTGTTTTGTGGTTTAGGTATAAGCTTAATTGAGGCTTCATAGAAGGAATTTAGTAGTGCTTCATCTCTTAATTTTGTGGCATAGTATGGATAGTATTGGTATGTGGTCTTCTAAGAAGGTTGGATAGAATTCTGCACTAAACCCATATGGTCCTGTGCTCATTTAGGTTGGGAGACTTTTAATGACTGATTCTATTTATTTAGGAGTTATGGGGTTGTTTAAATGGTTTTTCTGTTTCTGATTTAACTTTGGTTCCTGGTATTTGTCTAGAAAATTGTCAATTTCCTCCAGATTTTCGAGTTTTGTTGAATATAGGCTTTCGTAGTAGGATCTGATGATTTTTTTAAATTTCCTCTGATTCTGATGTTATGTCTCCCTTTTCATTTCTGATTTTGTTAATTTGGACACACTCTCTGTGGCCTCTGTTTAATCTGGCTAAGGATAATTCTTTTTGTTGATTTTCTCAAAGAACCAGCTTTTGCTTTTGTTGATTCTTTGTATAGTCCTTTTTGTTTCTACTTGGTTGATTCCAGCCCTGTGTTTGATTATTTCCTGCCTTCTACTCCTTTTGGGTATATTGTCTCAATATTTTCTCTGGTATCTTCTGCACCTTAGATTCTCTCTTCTGTCTCTTGTATTCTTTTGGCAATACTTGCATCTATGACTCCTGATCTGTTTCCTGTGTTTTCTATCTCCAGGGTTCTCTCATTTTGTGATTTCTTTATTTCTATTTCCATTTTCAGATCCTGGATGATTTTGTTTAACTTCTTCACCTGTTTGATTTTGTTTTCCTGTAATTCTTTAAGGGATTTTATGTTTCATTATTTAAGGGCTTCTCCCTGTTTACCTGTGTTCCCTTGTATTATTTCTTTAAGGGAGTTATTTATGTTCTTCTTAAAGTCCTCTATCATCATGATGGATGTGATTTTAAATCCAAAACTTGCTTTGCCAGTGTATTGTGGTATTCAAGGTTTTCTGTGCTGTGGCAACTGTTTTTTTTTTCTTTTCTTTTCTTCTCTTTTCTTTTCTTTTCTTTTTTTCAGAGCTGGGGACCAAACTCAGGGCCTTGCGCTTGCTAGGCAAGTGCTCTAACACTGAGCTAAATCCCCAACCGACAACTGGGTTTTGATGATGTCAAATAGCCTTGTTTTCTGTTGCTTATGTTCTTGCACTTGCTCTCATCATTCAGTTATCTCTGTTTTTTTTTGATCTTGCTTTTCTGTCTGTGGCTTGTCTCTCTGTATACCTCTGTAAGTATATCCAGACTCCTGGGAGTCTAGCTCTGTTCAGGCAGGATTTGGGTATGGAGAGCTATGGCACAGGTTCAGCTCCAGGCCTATTTTTGTTCTTATTTAAACTTTTTGTTATAGTTTGGCTTACAATTGTATTTTTTAATAGTTTGTGTGCATGTGTGTGAGAAACGAGGGTTTTCTTTAATTTCTGCTTTATTTGGTTGGGATCCTTGTTCTCATTTAGAGAGGGGGGGAGTGAGAGAGAGGGAGAGAGAGAGAGAGAGAGAGAGAGAGAGAGAGAGAGAGAGAGAGAGAGAGAGAGAGGGAGAGAAACTGTCTGGTAATAAAAATGGGTAGGATCTAGTGGCAGTAACAAGAGGGCAAAATCCTGATATGAATGTATTATATGGGGAATATTAAAATTGATGTCATGAAACAAAGAAAATTAAATATAATTTAAAATTAAACAATATATAGAAATATAGGTATTTTGTTAATATATTGAAAATATGCAAAAAAAACCTTGTATGTGTACACTGTGATTTGAGAATAAATTAACAAGTTATCAGGAACACTGTTCAAATGTTGTTCAATAAAAGCATAAAAACATATGTGCAATTCTGTATCTAGTATTATAATAGCTAGTATTATGTAGGGTTACTGTGTAGGTAATGTCACTTAATAGCTAGTATTATGTAGGGTTACTGTGTAGGTAATGTCACTGGTGAAACACTTCAATGATCTGAGTTTCAGAACACTAATTCAATCAGGTTCCTTGAGACAAATAAGACATTCAGAGTAAACTCTGTATATTATCCAATTGGAATACATACAGGAGAACATGCTTATTTTATTAGGATTTCAAAGGACATGGTCTCTGTCACACTGAAGTCACATGCCCTCTTCAAACCCAATTCTGTTGCCATTGTAAGGAATGCTCGCTGACAGGAAACTAGTGTGGCAGTTCCCAAGGAGGTCTGGCCAGAAACTGACCAATTCAATGGTTGCTTGGGGCCAACCATCAGACTGTGATCACAGAACCAAGTATGGGAGCTGGCAGAAGTATTGGAGGACGTGAGGGGGATTACAACCCCATTGGAAGAACAACATAGTTTGGCCTAACCACCTTGTTCCCCATAGTCTAGACCTCTAACCAAGTAGTGTACCTAGAGTAATCGATGGCTCTAGATAAATATTTAGCAGAGGATGGCCTTGCCTCAGAGCAACAGAAGGGACAGTGTTTTTCCTGGGGAGGTTTGATTCAGCAACAGAGGGGGATGCTAGATCTGTGGGGCAGGTGAGTGTGGGTGGGTAGAGAACCACTCTCAGACAGGCAAAGGGGAGAGAGAAAGGACAGATGCGGGACAAAGGGATGGTGGAGGGGTAACTGAAAAGTGGCATAGCACAGGATGGTGAGTTGGTGGAGGGGTAACTGGGGAGTAGAATATTATTTGAGATGTAAATGAATGGAATGATTAATATTTTTAATTAAAAAAATAATGGTTCATATTAATAAAGATGCCTAGTCAGAGCCAAATTAGATTCATGCAATATACATTGCTCTAGTGAATTCTAATACAAATATATCAGAGTCACTAAAGGCAAGGATACAATACATGTAACAAGAGAAAGAAACATTAATTCTGTTTAATTCATATCAGCATGCAGTAGAAGGAAAACTGAGTTTTGGAATATTCTCAGACATCGGAAACAAAGCAAGGTGGTTCTGATAGCAGTGCAGTGTGTGATAGATGGGAAATGGCTTAGAAAAGGAGAAACCAGTGTATGCACTCATGATCATCTCCATTTCTGCCAGATATGGATCAGTGTGTAAAGTGTCCAGAAACTCACTATGGAAACACAGACAAGATCCACTGCCTACAGAAAACTGTGACATTTCTGGCCTATGATGACCCATTAGGGAAGACACTTTGCTTCCTGTCCCTGGGCTTCTCCTCACTCACAGTTGCTGTTCTTGGACTGTTTCTGAAGAACAGAGACACCCCCATTGTCAAGGCCAATAACCTGCCTCTCAGTTATACCCTGCTCATAACTCTGATGCTCTGTTTTCTCTGTACATTGTTCTTCATTGGCCATCCCAGCACAGCCTCCTGTATCCTGCAACAAAACATTTTTGGGCTTCTCTTCACCATGGCTCTTTCCACTGTGTTGGCTAAAACTATCACTGTTGTTATAGCCTTTAAGATCACTGCTGCAGGAAGAATTAGAAGATGGCTGCTGATATCAAGGGCCCCTAATTTCATTATTCCCTTATGTACCTTGCTCCAAGTTTTTCTTTCTGGAATTTGGCTGACAACCTCTCCTCCATTTGTTGATAAAGATGCTCACTCAGAACATGGGCACATCATCATCATTTGCAACAAAGGCTCAGCTATTGCTTTCCATTGCACCCTGGGATACCTGGGAGCACTGGCCCTAGCGAGCTACTTTATGGCTTTTATGTCAAGGAATCTACCTAACACATTCAATGAAGCCAAGTTCCTGGCTTTCAGCATGCTGGTATTCTGCAGTGTCTGGGTTACCTTCCTCCCTGTCTACCACAGCACCAAAGGGAAGGTCACGGTGGCTATGGAAGTCTTCTCTATCTTGGCTTCCAGTACATCTCTCCTAGGCATCATCTTTGTTCCCAAGTGCTACATCATATTATTAAGGCCAGAAAGGAGCTCACTGCATTATATCAGGGAAAAATCATATGCTAGGAGAAAAAAAAACCTTAACACCTAACTTCTGTGCTTCTTAAATTATGTAATGCCTTTGAATGCTCGTTAGTCTTCACTATCTGAACACTCACAAATAAACCGGTATTTGGACTTTTGATGCCAGGGGCTATTATTTCTTTAAGTAATCATCCTAAACTAATCCTTTTTTTCATGTTGAAATATACACTGTATTTTTGTATTATTCTTATATTCATTATTTCTTTAGTGTTATTGGTTAAGTTTGTAATGAAAATCTAATTTGTGAGTTCTTCCACTTGGATCATTCACATAATTAATTTCGCAATGTGATCCCTCTATTAAATGTGTGCTGAAGAACAGAATCAAGTGATGTATGTAAAGTTTACTTTTTTAATCTTTTGTTATTTTGAAATTCAATACAGCAAATTTATGTCAATATATTATTTCCTGCTGAAGTTGAGACATTTAAAAATATGTCATGTATTCCATACATATGTTTTTTATTCTGAAAAAGATCTAATTCCCATGTATTTGATGTAATCTATCTTAAATTTTATTTTATACCAGGTCACTGAAAATCAGCTACATTCAAAGTTATTGTGAACTTAGGACCTTATAACCAACTGCCAAATGTCAACCACAAAACCCAATTTATTGTCAGTATATAAAACACTCTTTGTATTATGATGATATCAAATGTACAGACATAGCTACTCTCTCTGACTCTATTAAATTCTCTGATTCATTCTAAACATTCAAACAGCCTTTATCATCGGGAAACCAAATCGACAAAGGAAACAATATGTTTTTTTCAAGAAGGGTGTCAGTGAGGCAGAGACCTGTGTAGATCAGGCTAGCCACAACCTAAGACCTACTTTCCTTTGTCATCTAAGTCATGGCATGATTAAAAGCATGTACTACTACCCCTAGCCTATAATTTTCTTCTTAAATGTGTATCTTTATAACTTTGCTACCACTGTGATTCTAGATCTGAGGAATTTGTTTTTATTCATAGAATAATTTTAGAAAAATTGATATCTCCTAGAAGAGTTGGTGAGGTGGCTTAGTAGTTAAAATCACTGGCTGCTCTTCAAGTGTAGAAGAACATGATTCCCAACATAAAAATGGTTGGTTGCTTACAATAATCTGTAACACCAGTTTTAAATCACACAACAACTTCTTCTAATATCTAAAAGCACCAGACATGAGTGTGGTACAAAACACAAATGCAACCCAAACACATGTATGTACACAATAAAAGAATTTTGGATGGGGTCAGAGGCAGTGAAGACAGGCTTTCTCTGTGTGGCTCCGGATGTTCTGAAACTCACTCTGAGACCAGAATGGTTTCTAATTCAAAGAGATCCACATTCCTTTGTCTCTCAACAGCTGGGAATAAAGGAATATGTCACCACACACACATCTGAAACAAATTTTAAAAGAAAAATAAAGATATGGAAATTTTCTCTGATAAATACATTAGCTTAAACTTTATTGTCCATTATCTTCTTATTTTCTTTTCAGGTTTTTGTTTTCTATAATATGTATTTTGTAGTTATCTTGACTATATGTCTGTGCACTGTGGACATGTAAGTCAGAAGATTGTCTTGTAGGAACTTCAAGTCTCTGAAGAAAGAAATTGAAGAAGATCTCAGAAGATGGAAAAACCTCCCATGATTCATGGATTGGCAGGATTAATATAGTAAAAATGCACATTTTGCCAAAAGAAATCTACAAATTTAATGCAATCCCCATCAAAATCCCAACTCAATTCTTCATAGAGTTAGAAACAGTAATTTGCAAATTCATTTGGAATAATAAAAACCGAGGATAGCAAAACACTATCTTCAACAATAAAAGAACTTCTGGGGGAATCACCATCCCTGACTTCAAGCAGTATTATAGAGCAATAGTGATAAAAACTGTATGGTATTGGTACAGAGACAGGCAGCTAGATCAGTGTAAAAGAATTGAAGACCCAGAAATGAACCCAAACACCTATGCTCACTTCATCTTTGACAAAGGAGCTAGAACCATCCAATAGAGAAATGACAGCATTTTCAACAAATTGTGCTGGTTCAACTGGAGGTCAGCATGTACAGGAATGCAGATGGATCCATTCTTATTACCCTGTACAAAGGTTAAGTTCAAGTGGATCAAGGACCTCCATATCAAACCAGATACACTCAAACTAACAGAAGAAAAAGTGGGGAAGAGTCTCAATCACATAGGCACTGGAGAGAATTTCCTCAACAAAACACCAATGGCTTATGCTCTAAGATATAGAATAAAGAAATGAGACATCATAAAACTACAAAACTTCTGTAAGGCAGAGGACACTGTCATTAGGACAAAATGGTAACCTACAGATTGAGAAAAGATTCTTACCAATTTTATTTCCGATAGAGGGATAATATTCAAATTATAGAAAAAAATCAAGAAGTTAGATTCCAAAGAGCCAAATAACACTGTATAAAAATGAGGTACAGGGCTAAACAAATAATTCTCAGCTGAGGAATATAAAATGGCTGAGAACTACCCCAAGAAATATTTCTTATCCATAGTCATCAAGGAAATGCAAATTAAAACAACCCTAAGATTCCACTTCACACCAGTCAGAATGACTAACATAAAAAACTCACGCGACAGCAGATGCTGGCTAAGGATGTGGAGAAAGAAGAACTTTCCTCCAATGTTGGTGGGATTGCAAACTTGTATAAACACTCTGGAAATCAGTCTGGAGGTTCCTCAGAAAATTTGTCATTCCACTACCTGAGGACTCAGCTATACCTTTCCTTGGCTTATACACAAAAGATGCTCCAACATGCAACAAAGACACATGCTCCTCTATTTTCATATCAGCCTTATTTTTAATAGCCAGAAGCTGTAAAGAAACCAGATGCCCTTCAACAGAGAAATTAATACAGAAAATGTGATATATTTGCACAGTGGAGTAATACTCAGCTATCAAAAGCAATGACTTCATGAATTTCATAGGCAAATTGTTTGTACTAAAAAATATCATCCTGAGTAAGGTAACACAATCATAGAAAAGCACATATGGTATGCACTCACTGATAAGTGAATATTAGTCCCAAAACTCAAATTATCCAAGAGGCAATTCACAGAGCACGTGAAGCTCGACAAGAAGGATTACCAAATTCTGATGTTTCACTACTTCTTAAAAGGGGGGAAATATTGATAGGAGGTGATATGGAGGCAATATTTTGTGCAGAGACTGAAGGAACAGGCATTTAGTGCCTGCCCCACACATGGTCCATATATATATATATATATATATATATATATATATATATACACACACACACACACACACACACACACACACACCACCAAAACTATATAAGTTTGATGAAGCTAAGATGTGCATGCTGACAGCAACCGGATATAGATTTCTCTTGACAGACACAGCCAGCGTATGTCAAATACAGCGGCAAATGCTAGCAACAAACCATTGAACTGAGCACTGGACCCCATTACAGGAATTAGAGAAAGGAAAAGGGTTGAAGAAGCTGAAGGGGCTTGCAACACCGTAAGAACAACAATGCCATCCAACTAGAGCTCCCAGGGTCTAAATCATTACCCAAAGACTGTACGTGTGTTGACCCATGGTTCGAACTTCATACATAGCAGAGGACAGCCTTGTTAGGCACAAATTGAAAGAGAATCCCTTTTTCCTGCCAAGGTTTGACCCCCAGTGTAAGGGAATATGGGAGGAGGGCATAAAGGGGTGTGGTGGGGATTTTTTATACAAAAAAATAGGGTGAGGGTATAAGTGTTTATGGATAGGAAACCTGCAATGAGAATACCATTTAAATGTAAATAAATAAATATCCAATAAAAGAAATAGAAGAATGTCTCAGATTCATTTGAAACTGGACTTACCGATGATTGCCAGCTGCCATGTCAGCACTGGGAATCAAATTCATGTCCTCTGTAACATCATCCACTACTCTTAACTGCTGATCCATTTCCCCAGCAGGCCAAATACTTTATGACCGTTTCAGTGCCATTGCTTGTCATGGATGTAGTCATGTATCATAAAATGCTTTTGACCCATACCTATACAGTCACCAAACTAGATAAGATGGATGAAGCAAAGAAGTGCTGGCTGACAGGAACTGGATGTAATCTCTCCTGAGAGACACAGCCAGAATATGGCAAATACATAGGCGAATGCCAGCAGCAAACCACTGAACTGAGAATGGGACACCCGCTGAAGGAATCAGAGAAAGGACTGAAAGAGCTTGAAGGGGCTTGAGACCCCATATAAACAACAATGCCAAACAACCAGAGCTGCCAGGGACTAAGCCACTACCCAAAGACTATACATGGACTGAGCCTGGGTTCCAACCTCATAGGTAGCAATGAATAGCCCAGTAAGAGCACCAGTGGAAGGGTCCCTTGGTCCTGCCAAGACTGAACACCCAGTGAACGTGATTGTTGGGGGGAGGGCGGTAATGGGGGGAAGATGGGGAGGAGAAAACCCAAAAAGAAGGGGAGGGGCAAGGGGTTAGGGGGATGTTGGCCATGAAACTGGCAAAGGGAATAATAATGGAAACCTGGAAAGGGAATAACAATCGAAATGTAAATAAGAAACACCTAAGTTAATAAAGATGAAAAAAAAACCCTGCTTTTAGAAATCCATCCATTGACTTGTTATTTCTGAATTGCTGCAGTATAGGTTTTGATGGTATGTCCTCTGGGGGTTCAGGATTTCATTCAGTTACATTAATTACTCCCCCCCTTTTTTTTTACCTCTAATCCCAATAGATTGCATCCATTAGCACTTCCTTTTGGTTAATTTTGTTAAGAATTAGTTTATCTTAACTAGTTTTGAAAAAAAAACAGCTTTCTTCACTTCTTCTACTCTTTATATTATTACTTTTAATAGTAGTTGTTTGTGTTAATTTATACATGCCAATACATAATATTTTTGTATTACAATTTGTGCCCATTTCTACAATGTCTTAAGATATACAGTTACTTGTTTGGGATCTGATTTTCTTTGTAACTTAGATGTTTGGAATTATAAATATACCATTCAGAGTGGCCTTTATTAGTTTACATTTGTGATTCCTTTAGAAAGAATTAAAAGAATTTTTCAGTTCAATTAATTTCTTCTCAAAGATTCTCAGTAGTGTGCTAGTTATCTTTGTATATCTTTATTTTCTCTTATATCTCCTGTAATTTATTTCTGTCTTCTTCTGTTTGCACTCCAGTAGAAGACAAGAAGTTCTTTCAGATCCATTCTATGTATTGAAACTTTCTCTCTGCCTTAATTTGAGATATGTTTTAGACCAAGCCCTATGGTCTGTTTTAAAGAACTACTTTCCAGACTGTATGAGAAAAGTATCCTGAAGATCTGAAGATATATATCATTTCAGTTACCTTCCCACTTAACTACAATTGAACTTTTTTTTTTTTTTTTTTTTTTATTAACTTGAGTATTTCTTATGTACATTTCGAGTGTTATTCCCTTTCCGGTTTTCGGGCAAACATCCCTTTCCTCCCCCCTTCCTTATGGGTGTTCCCTCCCCACCCTCCCCCATTGCCGCCCCCCCCCGACAGTCTAGTTCACTGGGGGTTCAGTCTTAGCAGGACCCAGGGCTTCCCCTTCCACTGGTGCTCTTACTAGGATATTCATTGCTACCACGAGGTCAGAGTCCAGGGTCAGTCCATGTATAGTCTTTAGGTAGTGGCTTAGTCCCTGGAAGCTCTGGTTGCTTGGCATTGTTGTACATATGGGGTCTCAAGCCCCTTCAAGCTCTTCCAGTTCTTTCTCTGATTCCTCCAACGGGGGTCCCGTTCTCAGTTCAGTGGTTTGCTGCTGGCATCCGCCTCTGTATTTGCTGTATTCTGGCTGTGTCTCTCAGGATCGATCTACATCCGGCTCCTGTCGGTCTGCACTTCTTTGCTTCATCCATCTTGTCTAATTGGGTGGCTCTATGTGTATGGGCCACATGTGGGGCAGGCTCTGAATGGGTGTTCCTTCAGTCTCTGTTTTAATCTTTGCCTCTCTCTTCCCTGCCAAGGGTATTCTTGTTCCCCTTTTAAAGAAGGAGTGAAGCCTTCACATTTTGATCATCCGTCTTGAGTTTCATTTGTTCTAGGCAACTAGGGTAATTCAAGCATTTGGGCTAATAGCCACTTATCAGTGAGTGCATACCATGTATGTCTTTCTGTGATTGGGTTAGCTCACTCAGGATGATATTTTCCAGTTCCAACCATTTCCCTACGAATTTCATAAACTCGTTGTTTTTGAATTGAACTTTGTTACCTTTTTGTCTGCATGACTCTACTGGCAAGAGCATCAAAGAGAGTATCTGAACAACTCACAGACATTTCTAGGAAAGGGGTAGATATTTCCAGACAAAGTTAATGACCCTAAAGTTTTGGAGTGAAATCTGCACTGTACATCATCTTTCTTCCAGAAGTCCTGCATTGCTAACTGAAAGATCACTCAGAAACCCTAAAACTGTGGGGTAGAATATGAAAAATCATGTGACATCTGGGTCAGAGAAGAAATCAAGCATCCTGATTGTGACGAGCCCACCAAAAGAGTCTGAAATTCAGAGATACTCACAAACACCTAAGCAGTATGCAGGATCTCTGGAGGTTGTATTCTCTGTCAGAAACTGCTAAGTATAATGTCTTTATCATTGGGAGACTGTGGAGCTCATCTTAGTGTTGGTGCTGGAGGTAGAGGTGGTATTTGGTTTGTTTCAGCACACCCTCTCTGCTTCAGCTTCAGATTTCTGCCATGATTTCCATGGATGGTGGGCTACGAGCAATAATATGAAGTAAGCCCATTCCTTGCATAGTTGCTTTTTGTTAATATGTTTTGTTATAGAAACACTTATTAAGGCATACAGTTAATATCAGTACCACAGTAAATTTCTTTAGGGCAAATCAAAAAAATAAATAAATAAATAAAAAACAGTCATGGATGTGTAAGAAGCAAACAGTTACAGAGTGATATTCCTAAATTGATATATCAAGAGATAAAATTGGACCACAGATATAAAAGAGGATGGCATTCTCTATCTTGGATATCCATCTAAAATAAGTATTTATCTCTTTTCTTACATTTATTTAGGACTATCTGTTGATAAATATGTGTCAGTACCTATTAAGTTGTTAGCCACATTCATATGGAGACAAAATATGTTGAAACCCTTCAAGTAAAAACAAGTATGCTTCTGTTTAGATATCCCTATTAGTACAGAGATATAATATGATAGTACATAGATCTTTATAAGTTCATTTGAGTAAGTCGTTGAAATTCTAATTGTAAACTTTTTGTGAATATTCATTTTAGTGCATAGCCATAAGAGGTAGGAGACTGGGCCTATGTAGTTGAGGGTAGCCTGAACCTGACAGACTTCATGACAATTCATCATCCTCTGTCTTCCTACTTCTGGCATTATATTGTGAGCTACTGTGATGTCACCATAAATAAGGAGTTCAATCCAGTTTGGGATAAAATGTTTGGGACTGTTAGTAATTCTGTCTTCTGGATTTGTCATTTTGACTGATTTTCAGCACCAAAAGAATACTGAACAAGGATTTATAAGATCTCTAAAATTCAACAGTAAAGCAGAATTCATGGGAAGTCTACAGTCAGAACTTCTCTGATATGTCTCAACCACAATCTTTAGTTCACAAATGAAATGGGAAACAAATTATAAATATAGTCTAGAAGCTAAATACACATAGAAGTGACCATAAGCATGAGGACGGTGGTGACGTCTGTGGCTCTGACTTCAGGTATGAATGTGTTACAGTCTTTGGCAGTGTCTTTCCAGGAGAATAATCAGAGTGCAGATTATGATGCTGTAAGGCATTGGTTGATGATAAAACCACAAGAAGCTTGGACCTACACTGAAATCAGAGTTGTAACAAACCCATTTGATTTTACATAAAGCATCCCTTCCTGTAGTCCCTGGACTAGTGCCTTTCCCTAGAAAATAGACATCATTTAAAGTCACAAACACCTGAAAAGATTGACAAAAAACCCACAGTTTTGGAAGCTATTTCTCTGATAATTGTTCTATTCCATTTACCAAGATCAAAGTGAGAATCTCTTAGTCATTGACAAATAGCTTGCTCCTTAAAAGCTAACATTAAAATGGATAAACTTATAAGAAAATATATTCTGAACCACAACAGCATGCAATTGTGGTTGTGAGAATCTGCAGACCAGCTGTCTAAGAGCAGAAAGATGTTGGTTCTTAAAAGGGAAAAATGAGATTCTAGGTCACAATCACAAGAAGATCTAAATAGTGGAAACAGGAAATTGTAGTCTTCTCGAATCTCCAGAAAATAAACTGGGAACCACAGTGTAACAGATCTTAAAATATGTATTTGATGCCTAGAACACATGAAACTGAAGACGGATGATCAAAATGTGAATGCTTCACTCCTTCTTTAAAAGGGGGAAAAGGAATATCCTTGGCAGGGAATAGAGAGGCAAAGATTAAAACAGAGACAGAAGGAACACCCATTCAGAGCCTGCCCCACATGTGGCCCATACATATACAGCCACCCAATTAGACAAGATGGATGAAGCAAAGAAGTGCAGGCCGACAGGACCCGGATGTAGATCTCTCCTGAGAGACACAGCCAGAATACAGCAAATACAGAGGCGAATGCCAGCAGTAAACCACTGAACTGAGAACAGGACCCCCGTTGAAGGAATCAGAGAAAGAACTGGAAGAGCTTGAAGAGGCTCATGACCCCTTATGAACAACAATGCCAAGCAACTAGAGTTTCCAGGGACTAAGCCACTACCTAAAAACTATACATGGAGTGACCCTGGACTCTGACCTCATAGGTAGCAATGAATATCCTAGTAAGAGCACCAGTGGAAGGGGAAGCCCTGGGTCCTGCTAAGACTGAACCCCCAGTGAACGTGATTGTTGGGGGGAGAGTGGCAATGGAGGGAGGGTGGGGAGGGAACACCCATAAAGAAGGGAGGGGGATTAGGGGGATGTTTGTTCGAAACAGGGGAAAGGGAATAACATTCTAAATGTAAATAAGAAATACTCAAGTTAAAAAAAAAAAAGGAAAAAATTTGAAAAAAAAATTTTGAGGAATTTAAATTATTTCAAAAAAGCTTAAATTAGGATATATTGACCTTGTGAAGTAAATGAATTGAACATGCAATACAAAGTTTCAAGTAATTGACCCTCATTTACACTTGAGGGAAACAGTCCTAAAATTAATCATAAAACTGTACATATATTACGAGGATGATGTGGTACTTACCTTATGCTCACTCAATGCAATATTGTTAATTTTTGGAAATGGACCAGTGAAATTTCTTGGCATCTAAAAGCACCTGGTTTGCTATCTTAGATACCTAAGTTAGATATCCGAAAGCCACATGGAGTGTACTGAACCAGCTCCCAAAAGGTACCTTCTGAAATTTACAGATACATTGTGCCACGGATATAGGTACACTTATATAAAAGTCATACATGTACACACTCAGTGGTAAGAAGTATAATCTATATATAATTAATGGAAAATAATAATGAATTATTCAACAGTTTTAAAATTTGTGTTAATTTAAAATCTTCCTTTCTGTGCTTTTAAAGTGTTTTAAAAAGGAATTTTAATTTGGCATCTTAAAGATTTCTAATTATATGTGTAATTGTACATTTTAAAAATAAGTATGACCCAGTAAGTGGTCTTGGGTCATGTGTGTAAAATCAAATCTTCATTGAATTGTGCCTTGTTTCTGGACTTTGACTTCTGATTCACTGATCAAAAGTGTATATCATTTGCGTAGATAAATTCTGTAACTTATAAAATATGTATTTGCTACATTTATGTGCATATTATCCTTTTTTGTCAACTTGAGTCAAGTTGAGTTTTCTGGAATTAGAGCACATCAGTTAAAAAATATGTATTTGAACATATATATATATATACATATATATATGTACATACATACATATATTCATACAAATGCATTTGCAGCAGAATGGTGTGTCCACAGAATATTAGAGGAATACATACAGTTTGCTCTTCTCTGCATTTCAAAATCATGAGAGGTTGTGCAATAGAAGGCACCTATAGGACTTAGAAAGAAAATATGTCTTAGTCTTTTATTACAGTTATATTAGAACCAACATAGAGGCCAATATTAAACCTTTACTTGTTAAACTTCAAGACAAGTTGAAAATCTTATCCTCAGTGATAAATTGGTCTTTCAAGAAGCTCTAGGTTTTTAGCCATTATACTACAAGTAGCTATACCTATGTGAGAATCTGTCAGAGATCTGTTGGATCATGATGCTACTTGTGTGACCAGAAGGAAATTCTCCTCTATCTTGAATATTATCTGTATAGACTGGATCCTGCACAAAGTCCTCTTAGTAAGGTCACCATGAACTCCAGGAGTAAGAGGACATGTTATTTCTAAAGCTACTAGATATTTTATAGGGTATCCCATATTCCTTCATGACTTCTCTGTCATTGGAGGACTAACCCATCTTAATTCCTCTGTCTGTAGTAGTATATGCTTATACGTTTTTTAAAAACCAGAAGTCTTCTCTCTTTCTCTCTCTCTCTCTCTCTCTCTCTCTCTCTCTCTCTCTCTCTCAAAGAATTACATTAATTTTATGTGAATGTTTGCATGAAAACATATATATGTATCTGTATGGCTGGTACATAGAGTAGTAAATGTGCATTGAATTTCCTGGAACTGGAACCAGGGACGGCACTTAATCATCATGTAGGCCCTCAGAAATGAACCTGGTCATTATAAACAGAAGTAATCACCCTGACCCTCTCAGCAATATCACTAGACATTTCCTGGGTAATATTTAGGTAGAGTTGAGACAAAAGCTAAAAGTTGGTTGATCAATAAACAGTTTGATTGGACAAACATTTTCCTCTTACAACATCAGTTATGGAAATTACAAAGAGCAGATTAATACTTTCAGAGAACTCCATTGATTGCAATATATTGAACTTTGACCTTAGAATGTTAAGAGCACAGACACCATATCAACATCTCATTTTTCACATTCAATTTAGAAATTCCTCAGACCCTCAAAGTGTGGAAAGACTTCCCAGCTTTCTTTCTCATGCTGGGGAAACATTTATCTTTATATACAAATTCTTCATTGTTTAAAATATTTCTATTCTTACATTTACAGCCATTTCTTCTTTCTGTAATGTTTATATCTTATTGCCTTCATTTACATGATAAAATGGTAAAATTAGTAAATTATTTTAAGAAAAAAGCTTTAAAAATCACTAATTTATTTATTCACTTTGCATACTAAATCCTCTCCTGCCAGTCCTCCCTCTAACATCTCATTTTCCAATCCTGCTCCCTTATCCTCTGAAAATGGAAACCATTCCTACCGGGTTTCTCTCTCTCTCTCTCTCTCTCTCTCTCTCTTCTCTCTCTCTCTCTCTCTCACACACACACACACACACACACACACACACACACACACACACCCCCACAGCACTACAGGACAAAGACAAGGGAAATTCTCTCTTACTGAGGCCAAACAATAGAGCCCAGTTAGGGGAATAGGATCTACAGTCAACAAATTCAGGGACAGCACCTGCTCCATTTGTTGGTGAACACTCATAAACACCAAGCTGTATATCTGCTACAAATCTGGGGAGGCCTAGATAGAGTCCATGCTTGTTCTTCGGTTGGTAGTTCAAGATGCTGGGATCCTCCAAGGATCCAGGTTATTTGATTCTGTTGGATTTCCTGTGTAGTCCATATTATCTTCATGTCTCTCAATATTTCCCCAAACTCTTCCACAAGACTTCCTGTGACCCACCTAATGTTGGCCTGTAGGTCTGTCTCTGTATCTGTTTCTATCAACTATAGGGTTAAGCCTCTTAGAGGACAGTTATGCTAGCCTCCTCTCTGAAAGCTTAAAATAAAAGCATTAATACAGTCAGGGATTGTTTCTTGTCATAGGCATGGTCTTAATTTTTGGCAGTCATTTGTTGGCAATTCCCTCCTTCACAGCTCTATCTTTGTTTCTGCATATATTGTAGGCAGTACAAATTTTAGGTTGAAAGTTTTGTGGGTACATGATATGTGTATATTTTTCAATCTATATTAATAAGGGTTCAACCTTCTCTGTAGTCCACCACCAGAGGGAGTAGAAAAGAAAGGTTAGAGTATATTGAGGGGAAGGACCTGTTTAGAAATAGTTCTTTGGGACAATTCTCATCTTCTTTGTTCTTAAGTAAGTCATCTAGGAAACTGCAAACAAAAATCAGCAGCTACAGTCCTGTCTACTAGACAGACACTACACATGAACCAACAACTGTAGTCCAGTCCACTTAGAAGACACAATACAGAAATCAAAAAGTCATTCCAATTGAGAAGAAAAACAAGGCTTGTCAAGCAGCCTGAGTCCAAGGAAGTAGTAAGAAGCAGCAGGAACATCGTGAGAAGTTCTGTGGCAAGTTTCTGTCAATGATGTCAACAAAAGTGAGGCTCCACAATACAATATAAGGTGGTCCAATGCATTCATGTTGTTAGTGAATAACCACAAGGTGGAGAAAAGTGAATAAATGCTCCAACTTCCACTGTTTGTGGAATCATATTTATATTCCTTCTAAACATGGCACATATTATAATGTGCCTGGTAGTAAAACATCCTTTTACATGGCTCTTTGTACCCAGGTCCCATGAGGAGAGTGCTGGATACTCAGAAGTGTGGACAATCATAAGAGCACACGTGAGAACACCATTTCTGCCCACATTGTTGGCCCAACAGTAACCATCCTAGAGCACTTTGGACAAAGGAACTGAGGAGCAGTCTGGAGGATCCTTCCTTTTTCCACCTGCAACTAGAGATGACCCTTTTTTCCACAATTTTTTGTATCCAGATGCTGCTGGGGAAAAGCCAGTCTCAGGGAGGTCTGACATACAGGCTTATGAGGGTCAAGCCACTGTCAGAGACAGCAAGACCAGCTAACAGGAGATATAAGCAGATGGCTAGACGCAAGGGCAGGAACCCAAGCAACAGAAACCAAGACCACTCGGCATCATGAGAACTTAGTTCTCCCACTATAGCAAGCCCTGGTTACCCCAACACAATGGAAAAACAGAATTTTGACTAAAAATATATCATCTCATGGTGATCTTAGAGATCTTTAAGAGGGACATAATAACTCATTTAAAGTAATACAGGACAGGTACTCAAATCCCATTGGGAAGAGAACTAGACTCTCAGAAGTGGCAGACATCATGAAAGTTCAGAGGAGACCACAACTACTGCTCACTTACCTTGCCCAAAAGGAACCTGCCTAGTGCCTTCTGGATACAGGAATATAGGATATGTCAGCAGCAGGAACCTTCTGGTTTCTGCCTGAGCTCAGAGCTGAAATCCATTCTCCTTGTGTACTGATACAACTGAGAGCATAGGTAAGACCAACTCTTCTGCTCCAATCAACCCGAATGAAGGATTAAGACACACAAACCCAGGAACAGCACTTTATTCCCACATCCAGCTGAAAGAAAACAGGTCTATAGGAGTAATAGCACAGGTTTACAAGAGTGTAAAGTCACTGTCAGAAACAGCAATACAAGCTAAGATCAGAGACAAACTGATGGCGAGAGGGAAGCACAGGAACCAAAGCAACAGAAACCAGGAATACTTGACATCATCAGAGCCCAGTTCTCCCACCAAAGCAAATACTGGATTTACAAACATAACAGAAAAACAAGATGTAGATATAAAGTCACATTTTATGATGATGATGGAGGACAGGAAAAAAAAAGTAAACAAGTAGAAGCCCTTAAGGAAGAAACACAAAACTCCCTCAGAGATTTGCAGGAAAACACAAACAAACAGGTGTAGGATTTGAACAAAACAATCGAGAATATAAAAATGGAAATAGAAACAATGAAGAAAGCACAAAGGCAGACAACCCTGGAGATAGAAAACCTAAAAAAAAAAAAAAAAAAAAAAAAAAAAAAGAAAAAAAAAGAAAGAAAGAAAAAAAAAAAGGATCAAAAGACATAGATCCTAATATCACCAACAGAATACAAGAGATAAAAGAGAGAAACTCAGGGGCAGAAGATAACATAGAAAATATTGGCACAGCCATGAAAGATAATCTAAAACACAAAAAGCTCCTAAAGCCAAACATCCAGGAAAGCTAGGACACAATGGGAAGATCAAGCCTAAGGATAATAGGTATAGAGGAGACCAAAGATTCTGAAATTTAAGGGCCAGTAAATATTTTCACCAAAAATTATAGAAGAAAACTTCTCTAAACTAAAGAAAGGGATGCCCACAACATATAAGAAGCCTGGAGAACACAAAGTAGAATGGGACAAAAATGAAATTCCACTTCTCATATGATACTCAAAACAGCAAACACACGAAACAAAGAAAATATTAAAAGCTGTAAGGGAAAAAGATCAAGTCACATATCAAGCCAAAACTATAAGGATTACACAAGAATTCTCTACAAAGAATGTGAAAGCCAGAAGAAACTGGGTAGATGTCACACAGACCCTAAGAGAATACAAATGCCAGCATAGGTTATATCCAGCACAACTCTCAGTTAACATAGAGGGAGAAAAAAAGATATTCCATGACAAAACGAAATTTACAAATGCAAATGCAAGTCTACAAATGATAATAGATGGAAAACTCCAAAACAAGGAGGGAAACTACATCCTAGAAAAAGCAAGAAAGTAATCTCCTTGCAATGAAACCAAAAGAAGAGTGCCACCCAAACATGATTCCACATCTAACAACAAAAATAACAGGAAAAACAATCGCTATTCCTTAATATCTTTTAATATCAATGAACTCAATTCCCCAATAAAATGGAACAGCCTAACAGACTGGATACATAAAGAGCACCCAGTATTTTCTTGCATACAAGAAACACGCCTCAGTGATAAAGACAGACACTACCTCAGAGTAAAAGACTGGAAAACAATTTTTCAAGTAAATGGTTTCAAGAAACAAGCTGGACTAGCCATTCTAATATTGAATAAAATCGACATTCAACCAAAAGTTGTCAAAAAAAAAAAAAAAGGAATGACACCTGGTATTCATCGTAAGGAAAATTCACCAAGATGAACTCTCAATCTTAGTCATTTATGCTGCAAATGCAACGGCATCTACAGTCATAAAATAACTCTTACTAAAGCTCAAAGCACACATTGTACCTCACACAGTGATAGTAGGAGATTTCAACACCCCACTCTCATCAATGGACAGATCATTGAAACAAAGCAATCAGAGACATAAGAGAAACTAACAGAAGTTATGAACCAAATTGATTTAAAAATATTTATAAACCATTTCTTCTTAAAACAAAAGAAAATACCTTCTTCACAGCACTTCATAGTACATTCTCCAAAATTGATCACATAATCAGTCACAAAGCAGGCCTCAACAGACACAAGAAAATTGAAATAATTCCATGTATCCTATCAGATTACCATGGACTAAGGCTTGTCTTCAAAGCCAACAGAAAAGATAGAAGGCCCACATACATATAGAAGTTGAACAACATTCTAGTCAATGATAACTTTGTCAAGGAAGAAAGAAATAAAGAAAGTAAAGACTCTTTAGTATTTAAAGAAACTGAAGGGACAACATACCCATACTTATGGGACATAATGAAAGCAGGGCTAAGAGGAAAACTCATAGCTTTGAGTGCCTCCAAAAAGAAACTGGAGAGAGCATACACCAGCAGCTTGATAGCACACCTGAAAGCTCTAGAGCAATAAGAAGCAAATATAGCCAGGAAGATTAGACAGCAGAAAATCATCAAATTCAGGGCTCAAATAAACCAAGTAGAAATAAAAAGAACTATACAAATAATAAACCCAGGAGCTGGTTCTTTGAGAAAATCAACACTTAGCCAGACTAGCCAAAGGGCACAGAGTGAGGATCCAAATTACCAATATCAGATGAAAAGGGAACTATAGCATGAGAAATGGAGGAAATTCCAAAAGGTCTTCAGATCCTACTACACATGTCTATACTCAACAAAGCTGGAAAATCTGGGTGAAATAGACAAATTTATAAACAAATACAAGGCACCAAAGTTAAATCAGGATCAGATAAACCATCTACTCTATCTCATAGCTCCTAAAGAAATAGAAGTAGTTATTAAAAGTCTCCCAATGGGGGGTTGGGGATTTAGCTCAGTGGTAGAGCACTTGCCTAGGAAGCGCAGGGCCCTGGGTTCAGTCCCAAAGCTCCGAAAAAAAGAATAAAAGTCTCCCAATGAACAAAAGTCCAGGACCAGATGAGTTTACTGCAGAATTCTATCAGACCTTCATAGAAGACCTAATACCAATACTTTCCAAACTGTTCCACAAAATAGAAACAGAGGTGATATTACCCAACTCCTTCTATGTAGCCACAATTAATCTTAAAAACCACACAAAGACCGAACAAAGAAAGAAAAGTTCAAACCAATTTCTCTTATGAATTTTGATGCAAAAATACTCAATAAATTTCTTGCAAACTGAATCCAAGAACACATCAAAATGATCTGCAATCCGGATCAGATAGGCTTCATCCCAGGGATGCAAGCCCGGTTCAATATACACAAATCCTTCAATGTAATCCACTATATAAACAAACTCAAAGAAAACACATATGGTCCTCTCATTAGATGCTGAGAATGCATGTCACAAAATTGAATACCGCTTCATGTGAAAAGTCTTGGAAAGATGAGGAATTCATGGCTCATAACTAAACATAGTAAAATCAATGTACAGCAAACCAGTAGCCAACATCAGACTAAATAGAGAGAAACTTGAAGCAATCCCACTAAAATCAGGGACTAGACCAGGCTGTCCACTCTCTCCCTACCTATTCAATATAGTTCTTGTGGATCATTTAGGTAACAAAAAGAGGTCAAATGGAAATACATTGTAAAGTACAAATTCAAAATAACACTACTTTCAGATTGTATGATAGGATACCTAAATCACTCCAAAAAATTTTCTACAGAGATCTCATAAAACTGATAAACAACCTCAGCAGAGTGGGAAGATATAAAATTAATTCTAACAAATCAGTAGCATTTCTATACTCAAATGATAAACTGAGAAATAAGTTTGTGGAACTATAACCATCAAAATAGAAAAAAATAATATAAAATACTTGGGTATGACTCTTACCAAGCAAGTGAGTGATTTGTATGACAAGTACTTCATGTCTCTGAGGAAAGAAATCAAAGAAGATATCAGAAGATGGAAAGATCTCCCATCCTCATGGATAGGCAGCATTAATGTAGTTAAAAGTTCCATCTTGAATAAAACAATCTACCAATTCATTACAATCCTCATCAAAATTTCAACCTAATTCTTCATAGAATTCTTAGAAAGGACAATTTTCAAATCCATTTGGAATAATTGCAAAACCAGTATAGTGAAAACTACATGCAACAATAAAAGAAATTCTGGAAGAATCACCATTCCTGACCTCAAAATGTATTAACAAGCAATAGGTATAAAAATTGCATGTTGTTGGTACAGAAACAGGCAGATAGATCAATGGAATAGTGATGTGCCCACCTCGACCAGCAAGGAAGATGCAACACAGTTGGATTCTTCTCAACAGCCTTTATTGCAGGAACACCTCATTGTTGGTACAGGGGACCAGGGGACCGCGAGGAACAAAGGCACTCGCCTTATATGAAAACAGGCTGTGGCTGTAAACTTGTCCTCTAGGGATTGGTGGAGCATGAAGTACCTTATTAGCATGAATATCACCCTTGCCTTGTAGATGTTGGAGGTATGCCAACACATGTGCTGTAATGGTTGTATACCACAAACGACCACTAGATGTCAGCGCCATCTTTATCTATATGTGCCGCTCCTTACAGAATAGAATTGAAGATCCAGAAATGAACCCACACACTAATGGTCACTTGATCTTTGACAAAGGAACTAAAAACATCCAGTGGAATAAAGATAGCATTTTTAACAAATGGTGCTGGATCAACTGGAGATCATCTTTTAGAACAATACCAATCAATCCTTTATTATCATCATGTACAAAGCTCAAGTCCAAGTGGATCTAGGACCTCTACATAAAAATCATATACATTGAAGTCAATGGAAGAGAAAGTGGGTAAAATACTCAAAATTAAAGGCACAAGGGAAATTTTCCTTAAGAGAAAACCAATGGCTTATGTTATAACATTAAGGATTGAAAAATGGGATGTCCTAACATTGCAAAGCTTTCATAAGGAAAAGAAGACAGTCAATTGGACAAAATGGCAAGCAACAGAGTGGGGAAAGATCTTTACCAATCCTTCATCCAATAGAGGGCTTATATCTAGTACATAAAACTCAAGAAGTTAGACTCCTGAGAAACAAATAATCTATGCGAAAAAATGGTATACATAACTAAACAAAATTCTCAACTGAGCATATCAAATGACTGAGAGGCATCTAAAGAAGTGCTCATCGTTCTTAGACATCAGGGAAATGCAAATTAAAACAATACTGAGATTATACTACATGCCGGTCAGAATAGCCAAGATTGAAAATACAGGTGATAGCAGATGCTGGTGAAGATGTGGAGACATTGTTTGTGACATTGCAAGCTTGTAAAACCACTCAGGAAACCAGTCTGCCAGTTCCTCAGAAAAATTGGTCATACTGATACATGAGGAATGAGCTACACCACTCCTGGGCACATAACCAGAAGATTCTTTGACGTATAACAAGGACTCATGGTCCACTATATTAATATCAGCTGTATTCATAGTAGCCACAACCTGTTAAGAACTCATATGTCCTTCAATAGAGGAATGGATACAGAAAATATGGTAAATTTACACAACGGTATACTACTAAGCTAATATAAGTATGACTTAATGAAATTCTTAGGCGAATGTATGATGATGCATCTAGAAAATAATCATCCTGAGTGAGGTAATGTACTCACAAAAGAACTCACATAGTATATACTCACTGATAACTGGATATTAGCCGAAAATTTGGAAATTCCCATATGCAATAAACAGACCATATGAAGCTCAAGAAGAAGGAAGACAAAAATGTGGAAGCATCATTTCTTTTTATAAAGGGAAACAAAATACTCAGAGGAAGAAATAAATGTATAATGAGTGGAGGAAAGACTAAAGAAAACGCCATCCAGAGACCACCCCACCTTGGCAACCATCTCATACGCAACTACCAAATCCAGTCACTATTGTTAATGCCAAGAAATGGTTGCTGCCATGAGCCTGATATGGATTTCTCCTTAGAAGATCTGTCAGAGCCTTACTGATACAATTGAGGATGCTTTCAGTTAACCATTGAACTAAGCATGGGGACCCCAATGGAGGAATTAGAAAACAAGAGTCAAGGAGCTTAGGGATTTGCAACTCCATAGGAAGAACAATATCAATGCCCCAGAACCCCCAGAACTCCCATTGACCAAACCACCAACCAAAGAGTACACATATTGGGACCTGTGGCTACAGCTGCATACTTGCAGAGGATGGCATTTTCTGACTTCAGTTGGAAGAGAAACCCTTGTTCCAGTGAAGCCTCATTTCCCCAAAGTAGGGGTATGCCAGGGTGTTGAGGAGGGAGTTGGTGTGTGGGAGCGGGAGCTTCCTCATTCAATTGCAGGGAAGCTAGATGGGAGAGGTGGGAACTAGGAAAAGGAATAACACTTGAAATGTAAATTCATAAACTATTCAATAAAAAAAAGAAATAAAAGGAGTTGTTCATCAGTGGGGAATAAAAAACTGTGGGTAGTCACTGTATATTCCCAGATGCCAGAGAATCAAGAGTTTCCCAATACCCAAAAGAAATAAAATTAGCCCAAATACCCAATAATAAGGAGAAAGAATGGGTAAAGAGCATATCCAGTGGTAAGGCACCACCCCTGTTTGAGGGATGGGACCACCTACCAATCTCAAAAATATTAAGCCAGAATTGTACCAGTCTAAATGAAATGATAGGTAAAGAATGGAGCAGAGACTAAAGGAAAGGCCATCCAGAGACCACTCTACCTATGAATTCGTGACGTCTTCACACACCAAACCTTTGTACCAAACCTATTGCTGTTGCTGAATGCTTGCTGAAAGGACCCTCATAGATGCTCTCATAGATGCTGAGAAAGCATTTGACAAAATGGAATACCCGTTCATGTGAAAAGTCTGGAAAGATGAGAAATTCATGGCCCATAACTAAACATAGTAAAAACAATATATAGTAAGCCAGTAGCCAACATCAAACTAAGTGGAGAGAAACTTGAAGCAATCTCACTAAGATCAGGGACAAAACAAGGTTGTCCACTCTCTCCCTACCTAATCAATATAGAACTTGAAATCTTAGCCAGAGCAATCAGAAAATAAAAGGATGACAAAGGGATAAAAATTGGAAACCAAGAATTCAAAACATCACTATTTGCAGATGATATTACAGTGTACTTAGGTGACCCCAAGAATTCTTCCCAGAGAATTTCTAAACCTAATAAATCATTTCAGCAAAGTAGCTGAATGTAAAATTTACTCAATGAAATGATTAGCCTTCCTCTACTTAAAGGGAAAACAAGTTGTGAAAGAAATTAGTGAAAAGACAACCTTCACAGTAGTCACAAAGAATATAAAATAACTCCCTGTGACTCTAACCAAGTAAGTGAAATATCTGTATGACAAGAACTTCAAGCCTCTGAAGAAAAATTGAAGAGGGTCTTAGAAGATTGAAAGATCTTCCATGCTCATGGATTGTCAGGAATAATATTGTTAAAAATGGCCATCTTGCAAAAAGCACTGTACAGATTCAATGCAATTCCCATCAAAATTCCAACTCAATTCTTCATAGAGGTAGATAGAGCAATGTAAATTCATTGGAATAACAAAATCCCAGGATAATGAAAACTATCCTCAACAATAAAAGACCCCAGCCTCAAGCAGTATTACAGAGCAATAGTAATAAAAACTGTATGATATTGGTACAGAGACAGGCAGGTAGATCAATAGAATAAAATTGAAGACCCAAAAATGAACCCACATATCTATGGTCACTTTACCTTTGACAAAGGAGCTAAAACCATCCAGAGGAAAAAAGAGATCATTTTCAACAAATGGTGCTAGTTCAATTGCCAGTCACCATGTAGAAAAATGCAAATTGATCCATTGTTACAGACTTTTATAAATCTCAAATCCAAGTGGATGAAGGACTTTGACAGAAAACCTGATACACTCAAACTAATTAAAGAAAAATTGAGAAAAGCCTCATACATATGGGCATTTGCAAAATTTTCCTGAACAGAACACGGATGGCTTATGCTCTAAGATCAAGATTGAACAAATGGTACTTCATAAAATTGTGAAGCTTCTGTAAAGTCACCATGCTTCTGTAAAGCAAAGGACATTGTCATTAGGACAAAATGGCAATTAATGGATTCAGAAAATATCTTTACCAATCCTACATACAATAGTGGGTTAATATACACTATATAAAAAGAACTCAAAAAGTTGGACTCCATAAAATCAAATAACCCTATTAAAATGGAGTACAGAGATAAACAAAAAATTCTCAACTGAGGAATACAGAATCCCTGAGAAGCACCTAAAGAAGTGTTCAACATCCTTAAACATCAGGGAAATGCAAATCCAAACAACCCTGAGATTCCACCTCACATCAGTCAGAATGGCTAAGAAAAAAAAATCTCAGGTTACAATAGATGCTAGGGAGGATTTAGAGAAAGAGGAACACTCCTTCATCGTTGGTGGGGTTGCAAGGTGGTACAACCATTCTGGAAATCAGTCTAGCAGTTGTTCAGAAAATTGGAAATAGTACAACCTAAAGACCCATTCATACCACTTCATGGCATAAACCCAAAAGATGCTCCAACATATAACAAAGACATACTCTACTATGTTCATCACAGCCTTGCTTATAATAATTGGCAGATGCTAGAAAGATATTTGATGTATCTCAACAGAGTAATGGATTCACAGTGGAGTACTACTCAGCTGTGAGAATTAATGATTTCATGAAATTCATAGGCAAATGGATGGGACTAGAAAATATTATCCTGAGTGATATAACCTAATCACACGTGCACGCACAGACACACACACACACACACACACACACACACACACACACACACACAGAGAGAGAGAGAGAGAGAGAGAGAGAGAGAGAGAGAGAGAGAGAGAGAGACTGTATGCACTCAGTAATAAGTGGATATTAGCCCAAAAGCTTGTGATTTCCCAGATAAAATCCACAGACCACATGAAGCTCACGAAGGATGACTAAAGCTCGGGTGCTTCAGTCCTTATTAGAATGGGGAGCAACAATATTCATAGGAGGAACTATGGAGACAAATGTGGAGCAGAGTCTGAAGAAACAGTCATCCATATATATACAGCCACCAAACACAGAAAATATTGCTGATGCCAAGTAGTACATAGTTACAAGAACCGGATACAACTGTTTCTTGAGAGGCTCTTCTAGAGCATGACAAATACAGAGGTGGATCCTTGCAGCCAACCATTGAAAGAGAATGAGGTCTCCATTGGACGATTTAGAGAAAGGATTGAAGGAGCTGAAGAGGCGTGCAACACCATAAGAACAATACCAACTAACGAGAGATCCCAGGGACGAAACCACCATCTAAAGAGTACACAAGGACAGACCCATGGCTCCAGATAAATATGTAGCAGAGGATAGCCTTGTTAGGAATCAATGGGAGAAGACCTTGTCTGTGCCAAAGATTGATGCCCCTGTGTAGGGGAAGATCAGGGCAGGGAGGCGAGAAGGTGTGGGTGGATGGGTAGAGGAACACTCTCACCGAATCAGGGGGTAAGGGAATGGAATAAAGGGTTCTTGAATGGGAAATCAGGGAAATGAATAATATTTGAAATGTAAATTAAAAATTCAATAAAACATCCTTTCGCCTTGTCTGTCTGCTTCAATAAAACATTCTTCCCCATGTCTGCTTTAGCAAAATATTTTTTTTCACCTGTGCTTCCTTCCGGAAAACATTCTATTATGTGTCTGCTTTAGCAAAATGTTTTTTCACCTGTGAGCCCCAGCAAAACATTATTTGACATAACTGGAAAGAAATTAAAAGTTTCTACTTCATTGTATTGCTATTTTTATCCCTCCACTGGGATTTCTGCCTTGTTTCTGAAGTGGCCCTTTCAGGATATATATATCCCCCACTGCTAGGAGTTTGAGCCAGAGTTAACCTCAGAGACACCATGGGACCTCCCTGCATCTCAAATCTCTGGATCATTTTAGAGATACCTATATTGTCCTGTTGACAGTATACTCTAACTTAGAGAGACTTTTAAGTCATAATATCCAATTTATTAGTTAGTGCCTTAGCCATTGGTGTCTATTCATGAGAGTTTCTCCTTTACAAATGTGGTCAAGGTTATTTGGCACTTTTTGTTCTATTAGATTCACTGTATCTGGTTTTACTTTGAGGTCTTTAATCAACTTGGCCTTGAGTGCTGTGCAGGGTGATAAATAAAGGTTTACTTGCATTCTTCTTCACCCATACATCCTGTTAGGCCAGCAATTCATTGACAATGTTCTCCCTTTCCCATTTTAGGGTTTTTGCTTCTTTTTCAAAATCAAGTGTTCAAATGTACATGGTTTTATTTCTGTATATTTAATTTGATTCTATATATCACCATGTCTTTTTTCTATACCAATATTATACAGTTTTTATTACTATTTCTGTGTAATATAATTTAATGCCAAGGCAGACGATAACCGCAGAAGTTCTTTTATTATACAATATCTGTTTTAGCTATCATGGTTTTGTTTCTTTGTTTGTTTTTGTATATGAATATGAGTATTGCTCTTTTCAGGTCTCTAAAGAATTGCAGAGGAATTTTCCTGGGAATTTCACTGAAGTGATATGTTGCTTTTGGTTAAATAATCATTTTTCACTATATCAATCCTACCAATCCATGAGCATGAGAGATCTTTCCATCTTCAAATTTTTTCTTCAGAGACTTGAAATTCTTCTCAAACAAGTGTTTCACATGCTTGGTTAGAGTTACAACATGATGTTTTACATTATTTATAGCATTTTTTAAGGTGATGTTTTCTTTATTTCTCAGTTCAATTATTATTAGTATAAAGAAGGGCAACTGATATTCTTTGAATTAATTTCTATCCACTTATTTTGCTTATGATGTTTGTCAGTTGAAGGAGTTCTCTGGGAATTTTTTTCAGCTCCCTTATATATACTATTCTATAATCTCTGAGTAGTAATACCCTGAATTCTTTCTTTCTAGATTATATCCCCTTGATCTAGTTGAGTTTTCTTACTAGTCTTGCTATGACTTCAAGATATGTATTGAAGAGATAGGGAGAGAGTTGACAGCCTTGTCTTGCCCCTGAGTTTAGTAGAATTGATACATTTTTCTGTTCATTTAATTTATTGTTGGCTAATGCTTGCTGTATATTGACTTTATTAGGTTTAGATATGCGTGTTGTATCTCTGATCTTTCCAAGTCTTTAACACAAAAGGGTGGTATATTTTGTCAAAGCCTTTTAGAGCATCTAATGAGTTGATCATGTGAATTTTTCTTTTGAGTCAGTTTATATGGTGGATTATGTCGATGGGTTTGTGCATATTGAAACTTCCCTGCATTTATGGTACGAAACTTAATTTATCATGATTGGTGGTGTCTTTAATGTGTTCCTGGATTCAGTTTATGCTGGATTATTTTATTGAGTATTTTTACAACAATGTTCATAAGAGAAATTGTTCTGAATTCTCTCTTTGCTGAGTCTCTCTGTCATGTTACTACCTGGTGACACAGCCTCATAGAATTAGTTTGAGAATGTGAAGGGAATAAATACACTTGTCTTGCTCCTAATTATAATGGAAAATTTTGAGTTTTTAACAATTTATTACTATGTTGGGACAAGGTTTGTCACATGTAAACTTTAATATGTTGAGATATAATCTCTTCATCTATATCCTCTCCATGTATTTTATTATGATGCTATATGTAATGATTACAGTTTTTTTCCTGTATCTAATGAAATAGTTATGAAG
The DNA here is from genome assembly GCF_011064425.1 of Rattus rattus. Classification (NCBI taxonomy): domain Eukaryota; kingdom Metazoa; phylum Chordata; class Mammalia; order Rodentia; family Muridae; genus Rattus; species Rattus rattus. Next base: position 34,185,761 of record NC_046161.1, on the reverse strand, counting down.
TTTCTGTCTTTGAGTCCACCTTTGTGATGAAGTATATTTATTGGTAAGTATTTGTTCATCCATCTTTCCATCTCTGGAATGGGGTATCTTTATTGTGTTAAATACGGAGTTTTAAAGTAAAGGCAGTTTAATGTATCGAAATGAAAATAAAATTATAAATCCTGAAATGAGGTGAAAATTTCCATTCAAATACTTGAATATCATAAATTTTTATATGTCAATAAAGGTCTATTCAGTTATAGTCACCGTTATAAAGTCATTATACTTTGTTGAGTGGTTTACTCTTTCAGTGTCACTTGTGTTTTATTCTCCTACCTTATCAACTAATCTTTTTTTCTTTTTAGTTTCCTTTCTTTTTGTTTCCAATATTTACTTTTTTATTCACATTACATCATAATCACATCACCTCCTCCCTTTTTTCCATCCAGTGCCACTCTTACAAATCTCTTCCCCCTATTATACACATTTCTTCTCAGTGTAGGAAAACATTCCCCTTGGGTACCATCTTACTCAGGAATATCTAGACCATCCAAGACTAAACATGCTTTCTCCCACTGGGGCTGAACTATACAGTCCATGTAGGGTAAGAGGATTCAATGGCAGGCAACAAATCTGAGACAAGTCTCATTCCAATTGTTAGGGGACCCACATGAACATTAAACTACACATTCACTATAAATATGTGCAGGGCCTAGGTTCAGACACAGCATGATCCTAGTGTTTGGTTATGGGTCCTTGTATCTGTTTCAATCCATTTCTGGATGAAGCCTTTCAGTAGACAGTTATGTTATGTTCCTGCTTAAAAGAATAACAAAGTATAATTAATAATGCTGGGTGTTGATTCTGTCTCATGTAATGGGTCTCAAGCTTGTCCAGTCATTGTTTAGGTTTTCCCTCAATCTCTGCTCAATCTTTATCCTTGTGCATCTTATGGACAGGAGAAATTAAGGATTGAAAGTTTTTGGGTGGGTTGATATCCCCTCCCACTGTAAGTCCTGCCTTGCTACAAGAAGTGAGTGCATATCTCAGTACCTATATACACCACTGGTAAGAGTCTCATCCTGGGACATCCCCATAGACTGCTGTAGCTTCCCAATCCCAGGTTACCACCTGGTCCCAGAGATTCCCCCACTGATTTCCATTCTCAGTCCCAGCCCTATTCTTCTACCCTCCTCCATCCCCAGTGGCCGTTTACCAATCCTATATCCCTCCTTACACCAAACAAAGCTTCCAGTATTTGACTGTTTTTTTTTAATCCAGCTGAGTTGTTGGAAGAACAGGTTCCCTAGGAATCCCTAAACAACCAACCTGTTGTCAAAACAATATATAGTTCTCCACAAAATGACATCAAATTGCCATTGCTGAAGATAACATACAAAACTCATTGAACAGGAAAAAGTCAAGAGCTGTGGCTACATAGAAATTTCAGCTGAATGTTTTAGTGTCTGTGGGGAAAATAGTGAAAAGTAATCTAAATCCAAACAGAAATGTTTGATCTAATTACTTCCAAAATATGCTAAGGAAATTATAACTGAAACCTTTTTGGACTAACCAATTGATGTCTGATTTGACTGAAGACTTTCTCTGTGAGTTGGAACTCGTACATGACATTGCTTAGTTATAAACAAATAAAAAAGACTGCTAATGATATTCTGCTGTACTTATATATCAGAGCCTTATTTAAGCATCATTAGAGATTCTTCCTCCTGCTGTAGAAGAGAGCAAAGAAAAAGATTCACAGCCAGAAAGCACACAGAGGCAGAGGCCTTGGACACAGCAATAAATGAAATGAGTCCATTAAAATCTCCCATCATAAGTAAAAAAAAAAGAGCTATAACTGAAAAAGAGTCAGTTAGTTCAAAGAGAAAAGGGATACCAGAAGCCAAAGATCTCTAATAAAAACAAAATTGAACAAATCTCAAGTGTACTCATAGAGAATAAAGGAGAAACTGCATGGCTACCACAGATTCTCAGCGTATATATTATAACTTTTTGTTTAATACATTTATGAGACACATGAACATGGTAAGCAAATGGGTCTCTGATTAGTGTGCCATCCCTTGAGGCTCTTTTCTTTTTCTTGTGGTTTGTCTTGTCCAACTTTGATATCATAGCATTTGTTTTATTTTATTATATTATATTTTACTTTATTATGTTCTGTAGTTATCTTTTAGAAGACTTTTTTCCTATTGAGAGCCAGAAGGGAATGGCAGCTAATTGGAGATGAGGTAGAGAAGAAGTAGTAGAAGTACAGCATGGGGTTGGGGATTTAGCTCAGTGGTAGAGCGCTTGCCTAGCAAGCGCAAGGCCCTGGGTTTGGTCCCCAGCTCCGAAAAAAAGAACCAAAAAAAAAAAAAAGAAGTACAGCATGAGGAAACTATTCAGATAATATTGTGTGAGAAAAATGTATGCTTAATAAAAGGGCACAAAGTTAAAAATACTAGCAAACAATACCCAAGAACGCTTCAAAACTAAGTTACCTTGAATTGATTTTTCTATGAGGTGAAAGATAAAAATAGCCAATTTCTGCCCTAATTGGAAAGTGGCAATGCCTGTTTTTCAAGACTGTTGGATGAACTATTGCTTCAAGGTTAAGAGCAGTCAAATGAAGGGTCCTTTTCATTTCATTTTGTTTTGTTTATGTGAGCAATTGCAAACAAATCTCTGGGAATTATTACTGAATGAGTTTTCTACTATGAGTATAGGCTAGAGGAAATGCCATGGAACAAGAATCATCTTTACTACAAGTTTATAGCCAGGCATGGTCTCAATCATATTTGAAGTTAGAATATAGTACCCTTAAGATAAAAGTGTAGCAGTCAGGCAAACAGTAATTCCTGACAGGATGAATAGGATGAAGGCCATCCAGAGTTTGAGGGTCTCTTGATCTGTCTGTTTCAGCTTCTGGGTGGAGACTGTCAGAAGATAGTCATGCTAGGCTTTTGTTTGCAAGCATAACAGAGTTTTATTAATACTGTCAGGGATCGATGTTTGCCCATGGGATGGGTGTCTAGTTGGGCCTGTTGTTGACTGATCATTCCCTCAGTTTCTGCTCCATCCCATGTTCCTGCATTATTTTTAGGACAGGATAAATTTTGGGATGAAAATTTTGCGGGTGAGTTGATATTCCTAATTCACCATAGGAATTCCTGATGTGAGTCTCAGGTAAAGTCACCCCCATTAATTATTGGAAATGTTCTATATCCCAAGTCTGAACATATTCTTGACATGTCCACCACTCTTAAACACTGCCAGCTACAGATTTCTATTCATTCTCATGGTCATCTGTCCATCTCCCCTGTCTCTCACCACACTTGACTGTGATATATATATATATTCCTTCTCCCATACAGTTCCCCTTTCCATTTGCCTTCAGAAATTATTTTATTCCCTTTAATTAGTGAGATTCAAACATCCATGCTTCGGCCTTCCTTCTTGTTTGGCTACTTTGGGTCTGTGAAATGTAGCAGGTGTTATTTTATGGCTAATATCCACTTATAAGGTAGTACATACCACCCATGTACTTTTGGGTCTTAGTTACCTCATTCAGGATGATTATCTTAAGTTCCATCCATTTGCCTGAAAAATTCATGGTGGATTTGTTTTTAATAACTGAATAGTATTCTATTATGTAGATGTATCACATTTTCTTTATTCCTTCTTCAGTTAAGGGACATCTAGGTTGATTTCATTTTCTGGCTATTATGAATAAATCTGTTATGAACAAAGTTGAGTGAGTGTCTCTGTGACATCGTAAAGCATCTTTTGGGTTTATGTCCAGGAGTGGTATAGCTCTTTCTTGTGATATTCCAAGTTTTCCGATAAACAAGTAAATTGATTGAGATTAAATGAATTTTGTTGCTTCTTTCTGAAGTGAGAGTACTTTGATTTGAAGGCGCTATGTTGCATAGTTCTTGTTCTTTATGATATTAAACAGGACTTTAGTCATCTGTTTGTCCCTTCATTTTCCTTGTGTAGCAGCTATTGAGAAGGTAGGCATAATCTGATCTTAATGCAGAATACTTCTTTTGGGCACTGTTGGAACTACCCTTTCTGTACCAGGCCTCAGTGTTGCTTGTTCCATGGGCCTTGTTTTACCTTGTTTTGAGATTGAGGGGTGGGTGATCCTTACTCCTCAGTCCTATTGGATGCCTACAGAGCAAACAGCATAAAATTCAGCTTCAGGGACAGCCTTTCAGCTGCCTCAGGGAAGTTTGGAATTCCCTCTGGAGTTGGGAGGGTCAAATGAGGGAAGGAATCACACCCCATTTACCCATGTTTGATGGGCCTGATCAGGGCTAGCAGAGCTGTGGCCAGAAAATGAGATTGAGGGAGAGCCTGCACTTGGTGCAGGCTTGACTTGAGCTATATATATGTTGTGAATGATATGAATAAAAATAATCTGCCCTAAGTGGCCAAGAATTTCTGACAGGATGAAGGCCACAAGAAGGTCAGACTTATTGACAGTTGGTTTACTAGCTTCTTTGCACATCATCTTAGCAATTGGATGACTGTGGTAGGTATAAGTTGAAGAGGACAATGACAAGCCACTATGCCCTTAAGTTTCTTTATTGATGTCTTAGAATTAGAAGTGAGTAAACCATTGAATAATGTGAAACACATATTTTACCTATTTATAAAAAAAACCAGGATTTTTTTTTTCTTAATCAGACCAAACTGAATCTGGACACAGCAGGGTAATGACTCATAAGAAGAAATGGGGCAAAAGAGGGAAAACACAGAGAAATGAAGTGATTGATGTTCATCAGCCACGAATTGTGATTATGTAAAAGAGCAATGTAGCCTCTGAAGATTGAAGAGAGAGTGTAGAAAGCCAGAAAGGTGGATACAAAGACCAGGATATTCTGGGTAGCTTTGGACTCAGGAGAGATTCTCTTAGAATCACTTGTGCTATGAATGTGGTTTAACCTCCTCTTGTGTCCATACAGAATGAAAATCATGTAGCCACTGGACCAGGCAATGAGCACAGAAGAGAAGACTTCAGGGCCCACCACCAATGCTGCATAAATTGAGTCACTAATGTCACCACTCCTTATAAGCAAACAGTACCCCAAATCTCGTGTTATGGTCACATTTTTGCTATTTCTATTGATAAATGTGTATACAAAGCAACTGAAGTTGATCCAGGTATGCAATACCCAGAGGAAGGCAATGGAGAAGCCCATGTACCTGGAAGCTCTGACCTTATGGTACTTCCAACAGGATTTACTGGAACTGATAGTCATAGTTTGGAAGACACTCAAGAGGCAGGTTGTACTAAAGGACACACTTCTACCAAATCCTTGAATGAATAATACAAGCTGACATCCGAAATTATTTAGGAACTCCTTCAATCCCCAAACAGACAATGTTTGGGGTACTCCCGAAGAGAGAATGATCAAGGCATTGGCTATCATTAGGTGCATGAGAATTAAATCTGTGGTCTTTAATCTGTATTCTCTGTAGTAAAGGACAAGATAATAGAATATAAGAGAGGAATTTCCAAAAATTCCAGTTGTAGTTTGTGATAAAAAAATGATCCTGATTGTAATAGTCCAGAAGTCAAATTTGTCATTCAGCATAATTTCTATTGTATATGGCCAAATTATTTCTCTTGTCAAAAGAATAATGGAAAACAATTGTAACCTGATGTAAAAGAAAACATCTTTTATCCACAGAAGTACTGAGAGGATGCATCAGATTGTCTTTTATACACATGAGTATTTTCTGTCAGTCAGCAAAATTTCATTTAAAATATGGGCACACTGTTTCTCTGGTAAATGAAAACAATAGAATTGTTTGTATCTATAGATAAAGGAGAATACCTTTAATCCACAGGGTTACCAATAGAATGTACCTGAAATTCATGAAACCACAGAATTTCTAAGTGAGGGCAGATCACCTAAAAGTGATCTCATCCCCAGAATTCTGCAAGGAGTGCTTATTTTCAATATTTCTTACTATAGGATTTATCAATACCTTGGAATGCACATATTGATGGAAGGAGAGCTACCAAATTTCATAGAAAATTCAGCACTCACAATGGTGGGTATTGATCTGAGAGAAACAAGGAAAAGTCGCAGACTATGTTAACAATATAAGACATGTAGGATATACTGATATTTGTTGGTCATGTTGTGAAAATAGTCAATTTGAATGAAAATTATAAATCTTAAATGAAGCAATAAATTTTATCCACCAAAACATGTTTTTGGACTATTTGGGAATTTTACATAATTCACCCTAATCCTACACAATTTCTCATTTTTCCAATTCAGCCCATCTGTATTGTTATCTGCCTTGAATAAAAGAGAAATAAATATATTCTCATTTCTCTTTAATAAAGTAATACTTAATGTATAGCTCATGTAAAATCAAACAATAAGTAAAGAGAAATATGTAATACCTCTCAGAATATATCTGCAATCTTCTGACATGGCAAAGTTTTCTTTAACTCTTTTCAGATAGAGCTTTCTTTTAGTTAGCATAAAATTGATCATCCCTTTTCTAGAAACTAAGTGAAAATCCATTCAAGAATACCTAACCTTCTTCTACGAAGTTGGCATCAAAATAGCTCAGCTAACTGCATGGCTTTGACTTGTGTAATACTGCTTACTTTGCTTTGTTTTCTGGTACCAATTGCCAACAGAGATGTAAATTTTTGTGATGTTTGACTTTAAAAGCTCCGTGAAAAATGGATTCCATGTTTTCCTATTAAAAGAGTTTCACTCCAGGAAATTACCAAGCCTACTAAACACATACTCTGCATATGCAAATTGGTTTATCACAGTAGTCTCTGGGTCATTATTATGTTTGAAAAGAAAAAGTATTATAAGCACAGAATGTATTAGAATGGTGGTTCAAGTGACAAGTAATACTAACTTAAAAGCTAGCACTTATGCAAAATCATACCACATAAATACACACACACACACACACACACACACACACACACACACAAACTCAGGTCTGGACTGTTAGTGAGAAGGGGACATTTGATGTGATGAAATCTCACAGAAAGCAAAACAGAATAAAAATCGGTAAAATATGCCAGCAGAAATTTAAAAAAAATGTTATCTATTGAATGATACCTACTGGGTAAATGTTCAGTGTTTCTATTGAAAATTTGTCTTATGTAAGCATACATTACTAGGAAGTCTGGTGTGAATATGGTAAAAAAAAAAAAGCAGTAGGTTGGACAACCCATCAGTGCAGGTCAAATGGACACTCAGGCCACCATTTCCATTCCTGTGAGAGAAGGTGTCTGCAAACCATTATTAAATTAAGTGATATCCCTTGCAAAAGCTGTTAATAGATGTTCTGAATCAGCAACAGGCTGAACTAAGCATTTCCAGGGAGGAAACTCCTTTCCCTCACATTCTTCAACCATGCAGGGATAGTCACCTGAACAATTGACAACTGGGGTAGAATTGGCAATAAATCCTGGGATCTGAAGAAGTATATGGAGATCAGTTGAGATCTTAGAAATTACCAGATACAAGCTGGCTACAGTTTCCCATGCAATGACACTATATAGAAAACCCTAGAAAAAATGGCTGCAAGGGAAAATAGAAACTACACAGTGCTTCTAACTTAGAAGTGTATGTTTAAGTCAGAGTGAGTGTGTGTAGATTCTTTACATTTAAAGGGCACATAAGAATATCTGGATGTGTGGTATGAAGGGTAAAACAATAAATGTGTCATAAAAGGAAAAGAAGAAATAATAGACATGATATAGTATAAGAAACAGTGAGGACAGAAAAATGAGGTTTGGGGAGGGAGTATATAAATCAAAACACTAAATATAATATCTCTACTCCAGCATGAGTGATCTACAGGTATCAAGTTTAGAAATTGCTTAATTTCTGAAAGTTGACAAAAAATTTAGAGTGAGAAAAGACATTTTTGGAAACAGAATTTTCTTTAGTTGGTATGCTTGCAAGAAAAAACAGCTATGTTAACACATCCAAAGCAGTTAGTCAAAACACAGTGATGAACACAATATTCTAAGTTTGACAGGAATCCCAAACACCGTCACCTACAATGATGAAACCTGACACTCTGGATCATAGTCAGTTTAAAAACCATCATTGTGCCAATGATCATATCTCAAAGTCAGAATCATAAAGAATTATATAAAAGGTAATAATTGAAAATGTCTGCCTTGAATATGACAAGACAATACAAAATTCATCCCACACTTGTTGTTTTCTTTCTTAAACTTACTATTAATTGTTTTCCTAGCTTTAAATAATATTATGTCATTTCCAAACAGGGAATTCTATATACTAGTACTGGGAAATATAAAAGTACACTCCAAATATTGTAAAAATTAAGAAAAGTATTAAAATGGGAAATAGTTGTTGTTATAGGATTCCATTTATAAAATATAGGATTCCATTTATAAAATCCATACAGAAGTAATGTGTGGTCCAATGCCTTAAATGTTACCAAAAAGTCTCTTTCTTTGTCTGTTTGGCAAACATACACCGTTTTTCCCTCTTACCACACTATTCTAAGTTGTGCCTCAACTGTAAAAATTCTCATGTGATGGAGGATGATGATTTTTGTGTTACTAGTAGAAAAAAATACATGTTATTGAGCAGGAGGGGAAGATGAATGAAAGAAAGAGAGAGAGAGAGAGAGAGAGAGAGAGAGAGAATATTTTGGATGAATGGAGATGGTGTATGTATGTGAACTTTATGGGACTCTATTTTGAGACAATTGAGACTATAATCCCAACAAACGTCATCCAATACGCGTGAAAACTCATCTGACTTAGATGTGAGTTCACTGAAATGTCACAAGTAGAACTCAAATTTGTTTTTATTCAAGATATGTTTCTCCTTCTCACAAGTAGGAATTATGACATACTTTAGGATACACATTTCAAAGAGAACAAATGAGAACCCAGTGTCCTAGATGACAGTACTGGCTAATCTTGTTTTTAATTTTGATTATGGCTAGCCATGTTCATATGGGACTGAAATTTTCATGAGTAGTCTGTTCTTATAGGCCAAGATAGTCTTAATGGTGGGAACATTTTCCAACTCCAATTATCCTTGAAAAATATTTGAATAAAATAGCTAGAGTGATGTAGCTGGGGGTCACACATTTTCAAGAAAACCAATACCCTCTGCTGTTTGGGAAATAAAGTCATAGTCTCTTTTTCTGCTTTTGACACTGCTGCAACGTCTATAAACAACACCAAACAATACCTGGGACACAATATCATGTACCAGGATAAAGAAGAGTTCAGATTCTAGGGACTGAAAATTAAAGAAATTGTGCTTACATGGTAGTACCTGCATCTCTGGGATTTTTAGTAGAGGTCATGGAAAATTTCCTAGCTGATATGAGTACTTTTTTTATCTCATGAAAAGAAGCATAGGCAGTTAATTCATTGTATATTGAAAGAAAGAGGAGTGAAACTTAAAGAATGACAGATTACTTAGCTCTTTACATTAATTACAAAGCATCATCCATGATTTAAATCAGCTCCAAATGTTAAATTAAAATTGTCAGAATGGAAACATATGCTAAGAGCCTTAAGACAGGGCCAGCAGAAAAGAGAGAAAATAGCCACAAAGATTATTTTTGGCTTTAGGTACTTTAATTTCAAATGACATTGCAGAACTGTCATAATAATACAGATGTAATATACACCATGTTAATTTGTTAATAAGTAAGGGCATTTATATAAGAAGAAACTAAATATGACACCAGTGAGAAGGATGGAGAGAAATTTCCTCCCACTCCTTTAGAGGAGATAGAACTAGAAAAGGAAGACCTAGAATTTAGTGCACAACTTTAAATGTCAATTAAACATGTAGAAGACTTCTTGAGATAAAATGTTATTTTGCAAAACAAGAGGAAATGTACAAAAATTAAAAACATTACTTCCAAAAAGATGACAGTATAAAGTTTTTTAAACGTATCTTCACAAAAGAAGAGGAAGTGTATAAAAGTCAAAATTTAAAAAAAGAAAAAAGAAGTGATTACACAAGAATTAAACCAAACAAAGCCCTTCTCTTTAAAATAGAAGTAATTCAGGGCTGGAAATATGATTTAGACATTAGAGCACTGACTGCTCTTCTATAGGTCCTGAGTTTAATTTGCAACATCCAGATGGTGGCTCTCAACCATCTGTAATGGAATCTGATACTCTTTTTCTGGTATATCTGAAGAGAGCAACAGAACATCAGTGTACTCACATAGATAAAATAAATAAATATATCTAGACCTTTCCCACCATCTTGTGACAACATATAGGAATTATTGCCTAGGTATAAAAATGTACCTCCTCAGGTGTTTCCAGTTACAATGCAGTGGATACAAGCATTCTCAAGGTTGATATTTATTGGAAACCCACAGGTACAATAGATTTAAGTTAATTAAAAGAAGCAGCAGTAGTCTATGAAATGCTTTTACCCTATATGAGATGTATAGTAAATAACTGGGATAGGCACAAGACTGGGAGAACTTAATTACAAAAATATTAGATTGGGGTCTTCAATTACAATGGTTTACATGAGAGAAACCGAGTCCAGGGAACAACCTAAACTGGCTAAAGAAATAAATATAATATAGGACCATTTGTTAGGTTAGGGTAAATTTGCTGACTGGAATAAGTACACACAACTTGATTGATGCTATCATAGCACAATGTTGTTTAGCGGCTTTAAAGGATTTGGACTGAGCTGAGGAAGCAGATAAATGGACTACATCTTTAACTAAAATAATTGAAGGTTGTCATGAGCTTTACACTGACTTTTTTGCAAAGATGAACTTCAGCAGAGCAAAGAGCAATAGCAGATCCATATGTAAGAAAGGTGTTACTTGAATCTTTGAATTTTGAAAGTATAAAGAATGTCAAAAAGTGATAAAACCATTAAAAGTTTAGCTCAAGTTGTTTCACTAGGTAAATGTATAAAAGCCACCACTAAATTGATTCTGCTTATTTATTGAATGTTTAACTGTACAAGCCTTTAAGTAAAGGTTTTAAATCTCAGAAAATGTGATGCTTTAACATTTGACCATTTGTCGGAAAAAAAAAACATAGACATTTGCTAACCAAAGAAAATGCTTCATTTTAAAATAATCAAAACATAGGACAAGGAATTTGTAATAGATATGAAAAAGCTGCACACATATTGGGATAATGAATGCAAATTAGTAAGTGAAACCCAAGGCAATTTGTTTATTTTTTACCTTCTAGAATTATTAGAATAACTGTGACCTCAGTTTCCAAAAAAGCTCATAAAATGATGTTTAAAATAGGTTATATTCCAGAAAAAGGTACTAGAAAAATCACCAAGGAAGATAACAGGTTATAGAGGTTGCCCATAGTAGAAAAAAGCAAGGATTGACTTTCCAAATTCAGAACAGAAATCTCTAAAATGGAGAATTTAACTGACTTAAGAGCAGTAAATAAATTAATCAAACTTGAATTTTTTTAACACCCTGGAATTTTTTCTATCTTATTCTGTACTAATCAGAGATTGCCCTATTATAGTTATTGACTTAAAATACTGTTTTTATATTTTCAATATTAGCCTTCTATCAGATGCGGGGTTAGTGAAGATTTTTTTCCCAATCTGCACAATCCTTATTAGTCTTATTGACTCTATCATTTGCCTTAAAGAAAATTTTCAGTTTCATGAGGTCCCATTTATCAATTCTTGATCTTAGATTGTGAGCCATTGGAATTTTGTTTAGGAAATTTCCCCATGTGCCAATGAGTTCAAGGCTCTTTCCCACTTTCTCTTATTAGACTCAGTGTATCTGGTTTTATATTGAGAAGGTAACCACCAAAAAAACAAACTATCCAATAAAAAAATGGGGTTTAGAACTGAACTGAGAATTCACAACAGAGAAATGCCGAATGTCTGAGAAGCACCTAAAGAAATGTTAAACATCCTTAGTGATCAGATAAATGCAAATAAAAATGACCTTGAGATTCCAACTTACACCAGTCAGAATGGCTAAGATCAAAACCTCATATGACAACACACATGTTCTCGAGTATGTAGAGAAAGAGGAACACTCCTCCATTCCTGGTGGGATTGCAAACTCATACAACCACTCTGGAAATCAAGTTGGAGGTACCTCATAAATTTGGAAATAGACCTACCTAAAGGCACAGCAATATTACTCTTGGGAATCTACCCAAAAGATGCCCCACCATGCTACAGGGGCATAAATTCCACTATGTTCATAGCAGCTTTATTTATGATACCCAGAAACTGGAAACCACCCAGATGTCTCAGAACAGAAGAATGGATACACAAAATATGGTTTATTTACACAATGGGATGAGAACGTCCTGAGATTTGCAGGCAAATGGATGGAAATAGAAAATATTATCCTGAGTGAGGTAACTCAGACCCCCAAAAAACAAGCAAGGTATGTTGTCATGTATAGGTGGATATTAGCCAAAAAATAAGTACAGAATACTCAAGATACAGTCTACAGAACTCAAAAAGGTCATCAAGCTGAAGAGTCCAAGTAAGGACTTCTCAATCCCACTTCGGAAGTAGAGCAAAGCAACCACAACGGGGAGGGAGGGAGAGACAGGGGAGGGAAAGGAGATGGGGGTGGGAGAAGAAGGGAACATGATCTGGTATAGTGTGAGGAAAAAGACTGAGGCAGAACACAAGCCCCACAACCGGTTATTAACCTGGGGCACAGCCAGCTGATGCATAGCCCAAAACTCCTAAACCTTCCCACACTGAAAGGTGCTTGTCTTTTTGCACCACGTGTTTGTGTTCAGAGATGGATTCATGTATGAAAAAAGGATGTCTGATACCATTAGTCCAGAGCCACTCTCTGAGGTTGGTAAAACCTCTGTCTGAAACCCCAAAGCTCGCCTGAGAGTTAGCAAAGACGCTGTGATAATTTCACAAGTCCAAGCCCCATCACAGCTGACAGGATGCCATCAGGTACCTATGCTTGTCTCCTCTTCCCTTTCTATTTTTTCAGGGATTAAAGACAAAGAAGATTGCACCCTTTCAGCTGCCTCCTGCCAGGATAAGGCAGCACACATCCAAGAGGAAATAAACACACACAGGACAGGGATGATACACACCAGAGGAGACAGAACCTGCCTAGCACAGACATATAGGCTGCTGCTAGTGGCAGCAGTGCCAGCAGTAGTAACATCATGCAGGCTTCTTTGAATCCTACAGTCCAGGCATGAATGTAATCTTTATGTTCATTATTGGCATTATTGGAAGAACAATGCTGCTCATCAAAAACTTAAAATGTTATACTTCATTATCTCAATCTTTAAAAATGCTTGTTCTTCCTTCATTAGAGGAGTACTCAAAAGTATGTTCATGTTTTTAACCCAAAATTGTTTAATAATTTTTCAAATGGTTTAAAAAAATTATTTTAGGCTAAAGAAAATCATCCTTGGATCTATGTACCAAATGTAAAACTGAGTACATTAATAGCCAATATTTAATCCTCAATTAATAAAATAATACTATGTACTCAAGCTAGTTTATTCTTCACAAACATTTACTTTCTATCACAGATATTAATTAACATGATGTTTCCTTTCTCAGGTAGCCCAAGGAGACAAAATATATGATTCCCAACCCCTTCCAGATGCTTTCCTCAATGAAACATAGGTGATTTACTCCTTGATGTATACCAAGTCAAGAACAAGACTCCTCTAATACCTACCCTTTTGCCTTCCTACTAAGTCTATAACAATGGACCAGCGATGTGCTGCCAATCAACCTGTTACAGGTTTAATGCATGCATTAATCCATCTCTTCTTTTTGTGCAAAGTAAATAAATAAACCCTTGTGTACGCATCATCCTACCAGAGTTCAGTGCCACAATAGTTATCATTCCACAGGTTTTTCTCTATGAGGAAAGGAAGACATTATTGCTGCTGCAGGCCAGACAGACTGAGCCATGGTTTCCCTTGAGAATGTTAGGACCACATACACATTTGTTCGTATATACCAGTTGTCTGAAGAAATGTTTAGACAAGTAGATGATGACATTCCCAGATGACAACCTTGGGTTCCTTTAGTTATAGATGACATTTCTTGCAAGGGCCTAGTGACTGCTACGTTTGGGAGGAGATGCATGGTAGACCATTAGTTATGCCTACAAAAAGAACTCTGTACAAAATATGCTTTTGAGATTTCAATTCACAGTTGGTTGAATAGTCCCTTGTCTTCCTTGCTCCCCATTCCTCATTACCACTTTGGTGTATCCAAAATTTTAACTGTAAATAATAGAAGACAGTAACTATTAAAACACATTGCCCTTATAAGTCAAAATGGCATTATAGGGCATGTGGAAGGTGCAAAAAGGCAGGCAAAACAACTGGGGAAGGAGTACATGTTCAAAATCCAGGAATCTCAAATTTCTGAGACAGCAGGAGTAGAGTTGCCTCTTCCCTGCTGTCTGTACCTGCTATGGAATACACAAACATGACCTTCAACTAAGAGGACCTTGCACAGTCATTTATATAATACAATTCCTAGAATGCCTTTCTATGCTAATGAAGTATTTCATAACACTTAGCCTTAAGCTAATTTCTTTCCCTTTCAGGAAGTACTCAAATTTTTATCCAAAACTATATAACTTCTAGTTCATTTCAAAAAAGAATTTACTCCAAATAAAGGAACAAGAACAAGCTAATATGGTCTCAGAAAGATGCTTCGTTAGAAATTGCCACAGGGAAGACCTTTGTCAAAAAGAGCCGTAACACTAAGACTCATAAAGAAGGCCTTCTCTCTTCTCCAATCTCTCCAACACTCAGTATTGCTCACAATTGGACAGTATCCTGTTCATACAGGGCCACGCTCACCTTTTAAAGTCTGGAATGCAACTGTGCTCTCACATTTCAAAGGGTGACTCAGAATTCCTTGTTCCTGACTTTCTTTCCAGCTTGTACAAAAGTGATGCCCAGATTCTCTGAGAGGAAACTGAGATTCATGGCATTTGTCTCAGATTCTCTTTTGGGTCTAGAGAGTAGCAGCACTCTGACACCTCAAAGGTAAATATGGGCTGTGGACACCACCTACCACTTTATGAGCTGGTGTACAGTTGTCCTCCATACACTGCCACAGAAAAAAGGCAGAACCTGGGGTACACAGACAGCAGAGAAGGTATTATGAAAGGAGGCCAGGCTATATCTTTGTTTCTACAAAAGATGGAACCCTGTGTGTTCCTTTAAAGCTAATTAAAATTCAATACAAGCAAGAGGTATCTTCTGTAAACCTTCAATGCCAGCATGGATAGCATGACTTTAAAAAATAAAAATCAAAAATATTTAAAAGAAGACAGCTGATTCTGCTAATGAGGATAGATTAAGTAATTTGCTAATGAGGGAAAAAACAATAGTGCAAATGTCTAGAAAGCCAATGAACACTTCAATTTTTGTTCCTTCCATAATGTCTGTGGTAACTGTACAGGTAACGAGGACAAATCATATTTATCAGACTTATCTTCCTAATCATTCAATTAATGTAGCCATAAGATGGGGAGACATGGATATTCATGAAGTGATAAATGAATGTTTGGCTACCTGGAACTTATAACCACCACAGAACTACTCAATCTAGAGAGGAGTATAAAGAAATTGTAATGTGAAAATAAAAGTAGTTCCTATATGAAAGGGTAATAGAATCTGTTAAGGACAACTTTTAAGATTTTGTTATCTAGAATTGACCATAGTAGTATCAAGAATTCTTTTAGAAAAATTCAATGCTTCCTGTACTTTTAATTGAGGGATAGATGATTAATGGCAGTAGTTCCATAAATTGTCACCTTGAGAAATATGAATTACTAATAAAAAATCTGATTGGATACATTGACAGTAATGTATGGATGACAGTGTTTAGGTGCTTGTTAATATTTCCCAAGAAAAGTTATTGATTTGGTGTACTTATGGCATGCCTAGATAATTATGTTCTCATTCAGAATTGAAATGACGATGGTCCAATTCAAATAAAATTGGACATTGTATCTGCTTCTGCAGATTTTATTAAATGGAATTGAGTTGGAATAGCAGACACTCTAATTTGATAAATCTATTCAGAATAATTTGTGAAAATTGAGAAGTGCTTTCTATCCAACTGAAGCAGGAACTAGAAAGTTAAATTTTAATAATGGCAGATTTCAATTGTTCTTTAATTTAGAACAAAGTCACATATTTAGAAGCCTCGTGTGACAAATAACAATGTGGATATATTTGACGTGCTTTCGATTTGAGAATATGGATATCAATCTCTCTTCAAAATAGTACGGGAAATAAGTATTCAAAAAAAAAAAAAGCAGTGACGGGTGTCCACCACAGTGTGAAGATACTCATGTGCTCATATTTCTGAAGTCACTCTGCCCAATTTGAAAAGCTGTGTTTGTCTTTAAAGCCATAGTATTCTGCACACCAAAGTGCATTATGGTACTTACAATGAATCTAATATCCTCATTGGTAACTAATCCTTTTGCTTTACTTTGTTAAGATTTCAATGTCTAATGGCTAATATAATTTTAAAATATATTCGATTTTACTGTATGTATAACAATTTGTATCATGTAAATTTGACAGTGTTTCTTACCTGATTATAAGGTCAATCTACATAGCACCTAAAGACCATTACCAGTGCTTATGTCCCATTGAATAGATTTTTCTTGTAACAGTAAACACAATCCAGCATCATTCAAGGAACTACATAACAAAAACTAAGTCTCATTTGTTGAGCTGCCTCAATCACACTAGACCAAATTTTGATCTTTTAGTTTTTATATTCACTGGGATACCATGAAATACCAACAGAGTAACACCAAAGTAACACCAAAAAATATTCAATCAGGGACTGATTTAATTTATACTGACCTCAAGGAGACGTTAAGTTCCATTCTTCAATTTTGCTGCTACCAAATTTCTCATACTAATCAAATTATCTCCATTCTTCATGACCTCAAGAGCCAGGTTATGACAGTACAATGTATGTCCTTGTTCTAAAGACTCCCCAATATAAGCAGCTCACATACAGAGTGCACTCTAATTTTCACTGTAACCTGGACTGAACTATGATAAAAACCCATGTCCATATCGAAATGTCCATACTCAAAACTCTAAGAACTTTCAAATTTTGTTTTTCATTAAATAAGTATATAAATGGCCAACAATGGTAACATAAGAGACACTGCTATCCTTTCTCTTTGACACTTTCTCTGATTTTTAGAAATGTCTGATGTGGGTAGTACCTTTATCATCACTGTCAAGACATGGATTTTAACACAAAGGGTAAGTAATTCTATAAATACAAAAGCTGGTTTTACAAAATAAGTAGAGGAAGGCACAGAGTATGGCTAGTATTTTACAAATCCAGGCACCTCAGTTTGTCCTCACAAAGCCAGGATAGATATCCTCAAACATTCTCCATCCAACCACGCAGCTTTATCCCACCTCCTTGGCATCTTGTTCACATTGCTGGTATCTAACTGCATGTTTTTGGCTGTAGAAAACGTTCTTTTGCAGTGGTGCTGGTTGAGTAGAGAGATGGCTCAGTGATAAAGAACACTACTACTGTGGCAGGGGACCTGAGATTTGTTCCTAGCACACATGTTGGCTGACAATGGCCTATAATTCTAGTAATTCTAATTCTAGATCATACTCACAACTTCTTCTGTACTCTGTAGCCACTGCATTGTCATAGGGAACACATATAATTGCAGAAAAATTATTCATGCATACGTAATCAAAATAGAGTACATTAACAATTTTTCAAAAATAATTTTCATTTTGATATAGTGGCTTTTTTTGGTGAAAAATTATATGTGCACTTAAGACATTGGAGACTTTAATAAAATGTAGTGTCCTAAGTATGTTCTGACCCAACAGACAGATGTCCCACCTTCCAGGTTTATTTCACAAGCACAAGATGGACCCATAGCTAAGATACAGCAAGAAATAATCATTATTACCTTTAAAGGTTAAAGGGTATAGTTTTAAAATCAGGTCGGTCACTAGCACCATTGGTCAATAAAGAGTACAACATGAAATACTAATGTGTGCTGAATTAGCATGAAAAGGGATTTAGTTATAAAAATATTTCTTTTAAAATTCTCTTAAATAGAGAATTGCCATTTCTTTTATTGGTGAACCTATTCTAATAATATTTGTAATGCATTCAAATGAAAGAGACATATTGAAAATATTGGCAATACATAAAAGGAAACTAAAAAATGTGAAAATGCAAACATTGTTCAAACAGAAATGAAGAACTAATTTTTGGAAATGAACATATCTGAGGTGTAGAGTTCTGGCACTCCATTCACAAGACCCTGTGCTCTTTTTGCTTCAGTGAAAAACAAAGAGGAAAGGTATCCATTAGTTTATGCTTAACATTGGAGTGCAAACTAAATTAGAGAAGATAACTCAAGATACAGTTGGTACAACCCTGGTGTTCATTATGCAACTTTTTTTCAGTTTTACCTTCCAAATTTAAATGGGGTCATTTTTAATGAGGTATTGTATGAGGAGTCATTCAATACAGAAAAATTGCTCCTTCTATAATGCATAAATATACTGTCACAATGGAATCCATTTTATTGCAGAAACATTCATAGCATGCACATTTCCATGGTCATGTACTTCTTATATGTCCATTCCAATGTTTACTATGTGAAGCCATGAGAAGTTCACATATAAAGTTCCTGAAAAGTTCAGTCTATAAATCGTGCAAAGTAAGGTGAGTTAACACATTGACTTTTTACTACAACCATTCAGTACATTCTCCAGTATGATACATTGCTCTGGGATTACCCATAGTAACAAACAGTGGGAAAATTATATTACAGTAAGAACCAACAAGGACTGGCACAGATTAGAAAAACTTCTAAACACTCACCTCTTGATTATCGAATTGGTTTTCTGCCCCTTAGTCTGACACATGGAACAGTTCCTACTCCACATTCCCGTTACCAGACATAAGTAATTTTGTGGCCCTCTTGTCTTTGTTGTCTCTGAAGCACACACACTGAAACATACAGTACTAACCTGGCTTCTTATCCCTGCAGCATGATGGACTCAACCTGCATATTTTGACATCATAATAAAAAACACTTATGTAGATACAGGCAACTAAAGCCTGAGATAACTCTTTGTGACTCTGTGACCTCATCTCCCTCCTAAATGACAATTTTCATTTCACCTACAATGACAATAACAGCACTGCCTTTGGCAGACAAAAATCATTCATTAAACTTTTTAATTGATAATTTAAAAAGAGTTGTAAGGGATTATCATTAATATCACCCTTAAGGGACAATGTGCTTTGAAGGGATTTCAAGTTTTCATGATTCTTGGAGGCTGACTGTGTCTCCTGTGGAAAATTGTTGACTTACTTCATATTCCTCAGAATTTTACAGAGATCTCTATGTTTAATTGGATCCAGGTATCTCTATTTTTTTAAAATGAATACAAGGAGTTTTTTGTTTCATTTAATTTTGTTTTAAGATTTAGAACATCTACTACTTAAATGTCTCTGAGCACTTCATACATGCCTATGAATTTTAGTCATGTCCACCACCAATTATAATCTTCCAGATACTTTTCAGGACCATATCCACGATTCTCTTCAAATTAAACATGATTCTTGAAACACAAAAGATGGAAAACAATGCAAAACAAATCATCATAAGAACTACTATTACAATAACAATCCCTAAGTCTATTTAGTGCTATTAGTATGTGACTATTTCACAAGAATCTGAGCAAGCATAGGTGAGATTCTGCCACATATTCTTGCCCTTGACAATGGTGCCAGGTATTCATTCTATCTTCCACAGTAGGCCTTCAATTCAATCCATGATGTTGTTAGTTATTCTCATCATGTTTATGACATTACTGAAATAAGCTCGTTGTTGTTATACCTCACAGGGTTCACATCAGAATGCTTAGGACTACGTCCAGCACTGTGAAAACTACCCTGTATGGATGAATTTCTATGATGCTATCCAGCTCATTCATCCATGTTCCATGACTCGTACATATGGTGTCTTTAGCAAGAGGGCATTATCTTATAAAGGTCACAGACCACTAAATATTACAGTTTATTGATGTCGATGCACAGTTATCATAGGAGACCCTTATAACACTTCATATAATATAATACAAGTTGATTTTGTGAAGTCATGATGGTTTTTAGTAAAATTGCAAAATTAAGGACTTTGATATGAACCAGGTGGTGTATCAGCTGGCATTCAAGTATGTGCTAACATAGATTTATCATCAATTTGTTCTTTTACTTATTTAGTTCATACCTGTAGAAAAGTAAGGGATACTGGTTTAATTTGTTACTAAGACGTGTAGTACATAAAATATATAATATATTAGACATATTTGAGAAAATCACTCTTATACTATTCTATTCATTGAACATACTTTAAAGAGCTACAAATGATTGAAAAATAGTAAAAAAAATACTTTAAAAATTGTGCTTTGGAACATGAATGAGGGAAATATGAAACACACATTCCATTTAGTGTTGAATCCTCACAACCTTTTATTCTCAATACCCTGAAACATTTTGCATCCTTCTGTCCAGTGCAAAATTCAGTTGTTTTAACCAAGATTGAGAGCATCTGGAGGAGATAGGAGCTCCACAAAAAGACCAACAGAATCAACTAACCTGGATCCTTAGGGCTTTCAGAGATTGAAACACCAACCAAAGAACATACACAGGCTGATTGTGGACCTCCCCTCACATGTGTAGCAGATGTACAGCTTGGTTTTCATGATGGTCTAGAACAAATGGAGCAGGGGCTATCCCAAAAGGTATTGCCTATGCATGAGATATGTTCTTTCAGCTGGGCTACCTTGTTTATCCTCATTGGGCAAGAATATGCCTAGCCCCACAGGGATTTGTTAGGTGAGGATGGGGCAATAAGCAGTGGGGGGGTCACCCACTCAGAATAGAAGGAAAGGAGTGGTATTGCTGGTCCATAAAGTAGTTTCTAAGATGCCACAATACTGATTTGCAAAATGCAAACAAGGTTGCACTCCAACAAGCAATGGAGAAGTGTTCGCCCTGTGCCACATCTTTCCCAGCATATGCTATCACTTAAATTATTGATCTTAGCCGTTCTGATGTGTTGAAAATAGTTCTTCAGATTCCTCAGAGATGTTTGACTTGCATTTCCTTCAAGACTGAGGACTTTGACCATTTCTTTAAGAGATTCTAGGTCATATCAGATTCCTCTGTTGGGAATTCTGTATTTAGCCTTGTATCCCAGTTTTAATCAGGTAAGTTGGATTGTTGATGTCTATTTTCTTGAGTTCTTTGTAAATTTTAAACAGAATAAAATTAGGGAAGAAAGTTTTGTTGGTGGGCTGATGTCTGTATTGCTGCACTGCGGTTTCTGCCTGGCTATAGAAGGTGGCCTCCTCAGGTTCTATAACCCAATGCTCTGAGTAATAGCTAAAATCACCCCATCGACTCCTGGGTGCTTTCCATATTCCAGGTCTCGATCAAATCCAGGAGATGTCCTCTACCTCACAACAATTTCAGTTTCAGATTTCTAATCATCCTCATGGTCATCTTGCCATCTCTCCTTTCCATCCTCACACATGATCTATAACTTCCCCCACTTCCCTCGTCAATCCTTCTCCTACCCAGGTCCTTACATCCACTTGCTGCTTCTGACTATTTTATTCACACTTCTAAGTAATGCACAAGCTTCTTTACTAGTGCATCCCTTCTTGTTTAGCTCCTTTGGGTCTGTGGAATATAGCATGGGTATTCTGTGCTTTATGGATAATAGCCACTTATAAGTGAGTATATTTCATTAATGTCCTTTTTCTTGACTGGGTTACTTTATTCAGTGTAATATTCTCAAATTCTCTCCATTTGTTTACAAAATCTATGATGCCTTTTTTAGTAGCTGAATCATATCCAATTTTGTAGTTCTATTTTGTATTTTGTAGTTTCTTTTATCCATTCTTCAGTTAGTGGACATCAAAGTTTTATCCAATTTCTGGCTAATATGAGTAAAACTGCTAAGGACATAGTTGTGCAAGTGTCTTTATGGGATGGTAGAGCATCTTTTGGATATATGTCCAGGTGATATACACCTAGATCATGAGGTACAGATATTTCCAGTTTTCAGGGAAACTGCCAAATTGATTTTCAAAGTGGTCGCATAAGTTTGCACTCTGATCAGCAATATAGTACTGTTACCCTTACTTCACATCCTCACTAGCATGTGCTAGTAATTCAGTTTTCATTCTGACGGATGTAAGGTAAAACCTCAGAGTTGTTTGACTTGTCTTCCCTGATGACTAAGGACTTTGAATATTTTTAACTGTTTCTTGTCCATATGAGAGTCCTCTATTGAGAATTTTCTACTTAACTCTGTACCCCATTTATAAATGGGTTGTATAGGTTGTTGGTGTCAAAATTTTGAGTTCTTTAAAAATTTTCGATATTATCCTTCCTCAGGAGGTAGGATTGGTAAAGACCCTTTAACAAACTGTAGGCTGCTGTTTTATCTTATTTACAGTGTCTTTTGCCTTCGAATGCTTTGAAGTCTCATTTTTTAATTGTTGATCTTAGAGTATGAGCCCTTGGTATTCTGTTCAGGAAATTGTCTCCAATTTCTATGCATTCAAGAGTATTTTCTATTTTCTTTTATCCATTGTATGGTTTTGGATTCTTTATCAAAAATCTTCCCATCTTCTGATATCATCTTCAGTTTCTTTCATCAGGGATTTGATGTTCTTGTACACCAAGATATTTTATATTATTCATAGCTATTGGAAAGGGTGTTATTTCTATGCTTTCTCATTGCTTTCTCAGTTCTTTTGTCATTTATGTATATGAGGGCTACTGATTTCTTCTAATTAATTAAATTAATTTCACCTACTTTTCTTAATGTATTTTATAGCTCTAAGAGTTCTCTGGTAGAATTGTTCATGTCACTTAAGTGTACTATTATATCATCCACAAGTAGCAAGATTTTTACTTCTTCTGTTACAAATTATACCCCTTGATATCCTTTACTTAACGCATTGCTCTGGCTAGAATCAAGTACTATATTGATAGATAGTAAAGGAGGGACAACCTTGTCTTTTTGCTGATTTTAGTGAAATTACTTTATGATTTTTCTCCATTTAATTTGATGTTGGCCATCGCTTTGCTGTATATTTCTTTTTTTGTGTTGAGCTATATATTCCTTGCATCTTTTATCTCACTAATACTTTTAACATGAAGGGTTGTTGGAATTTATCAAAGGCTTTCAACATCTAATGAAATGATTATGTGTATTTTTTTCTTTTAGCTTGTTTATATAGTGGATGACATTGATGTGTTTTTATATTTTGAATCATCCATGCATCTCCAGATGAATCTTGGTCAGGATGGATGATGTTTTTGATGTATTCTTGGATACTATTTGCCAATATTTTACATCAGAGTTCATAAGAAAAATTGGTCTGAACTTCTCCTATATGTTGAGTCTTTGTGTGATTTAGGTATCAAAATGACTGTGACATCATAGAATGAGATTGGCAGTATTCTTATGTTGCTATTTTGTGGAATAGTTTGAGGACTATTGGTATCAGCTCTTCTTTGAGTATCTGGTTGAATTTTGTACTAAATCCTTGTGTCCTTCAGGATTTTTTTAATTGTGAGAATATTAATAACTGCTTTAATTTCCTTAATGTGCTATAAGGCAGTTTAAATTGCTTGCCTGTTTTTTACTTAATTTTGATAGTGAGTATATGTTAGAAAAAAAATGTCGATTCCTTTAATAGTTCCAATTTTTGTGGAGCATAGTCTTTTGAAATGAGATTTCATTATTCTTTAAAATTCCTCCATTGTCTCTTATTATGTTTTCACTTTCATATCAAATCTTTTTTGGAAACTGTCTATCCATCTTTTCTATAGTTTAGCAAAGTGTTCATCTACGTTTTGGATTTTCTCAAGGAACCAGCCATGGGTTTTGTTGTTTATTCCTATTGTTTTCTTTGTTTCTTTTTTCAGCCCATTTCTATTAAATTGGCTATTTCTTATTTACATTTCAGATGTTATTCTCTTTCCCTGTTTCCTGTCCATCAGCTCCCTAGCCCCTCCCTTTCCCCTTGTATATGGGTTTTCCCCTCTCCATTCACTCCACATTGACACCACCCCCAAAGAAATTCCCTATACTGGGGGTCCACCCATAGCAGGACCAAGGGCTTCCCCTTCCACTGGTGCCCCAACAAAGCTATTCACTGCTACATATGCAGTTAGAGCCCAGGGTCAGTTCATGTACAGTCTCTGGGTAGTGGTTTAGTCCCTGGAAGCTCTGGTTGGTTGGCATTGTTGTTCTTATGAAGTTGCAAGCCCCTTCAGCTCTTTCAGTCTTTTCTCTAATTCCTCCAGTGGGGGTTCTGTTCTCAGTTCAGTGGTTTCCTGCTAGCAATTGCCTCTGTATTTAACATATTCTGGCTGTGTCTCTCAGAAGAGATCTATATCCAGTTCCTGTCAGCATGCACTTCTTAGCTTCATCCATCTTATCTAGCTTTGGTGGAGATATACATATACATATATACATATATACATATATACATATACAAATGTGGGACAGACTCTGAATAGCCATCCCTTCAGTCTCTGCTCTAAACTTTGCCTGCTATGGATATTTTTGTTCCCCCTTTTAGGGAGAGAAGCATCACATTTTGGTCATCCTTCTTGAGTTTCATGAGGTCTGTGCATTGCATCTTGGGTAATTCTAAATTTTTGGGCTAATGACTACTTAACAATGAGTACGTACCATGTGTGGCAATCTCACAAACAATGGAGGAGTGTTCCTCTTTTTCCACATCTTCGCCAGGATCTACTGTCTTCTGAGTTTTGATCTTACCCATTCTGACTGGTGTGAGGTGGAATCTCAGGGTTGTTTTGATTTGCATTTCCCTGATGAAAAAAAATGTTGAACATTTCTTTAAGTGCTGCTCTATATTCTATATGCTATATTCCACAGATGTGAATTTTTGTTTAGATCTGTACCCCAGATTTTAATAGGGTTACTTGGTTAGCTGGAGTTTAGCTTCGTGAGTTGTTTGTATATTTCAGATATTAGCCCTCTATTAGATGTAGAATTGGAAACAATATTTTCCCAATCTCTTAGTTGCCAATTTGTGCTAATGACAGTGCCCTTTGCCTTAAAGAAGCTTTGCAGTTTTATAAGGTCCCATTTATCAATTCTTGATCTTAGCACAGAAATCATTGGTGTTTTGTTCAGGAAATTTTCCCCAGTGTCTATGTGTTTGAGACTCTTACCTAATTTTTCTTCTATTAGTTTGAGTTTATCTGGTTTGATGTGGGGGGTCCTTGATCCATTTGGATTTAAGCTTTGTACAGGGTGATAAGAATGGGTCTATTTGCATTCTTCTACATGCTAACCTCCATTTGAACCACCACCATTTGTTGAAAATGCTATCTTTTTTTCCATTGGATGATTTTGGATCCAAACTCAAGTGACCATAGGTGTGTGGCTTCATTTCTGGGTTTTCAATTCTATTGCCCTGGTCTATTTGCCTATCTCTGTACCAATACCACTTAGTTTTTATCACTATTGCTCTGTACTATTGCTTGAGATCGGGGATGGTGATTCCTCCAGAATTCCTTTTATTGTTAAGCATAATTTTAGCTATCCTGGGTTTTGGTTATTCCAAATGAATTTGTAAATTGCTCTTATTAACTCTATGAAGAATTGAATTGGAATTTTGATCGTAGTTGCATTTCATCTGTAGATTGCTTTTGGCAAAGTGGCCATTTTTACTATATTAATCCTGCCAATCTATGAGTATGGGAAGTCTTTCCCTCTTCTGAGATCTTCTTCAATTTCTTTCTTCATAGACTTGAAGATTTTATCGTATAGATCTATCACTTGCTTGGTTAAAGTCACACCTAGGTGTTTTATATTATTTGAGACTATTATGAAGGTTGTCATTTCCCTAATTTCTTTCTCAGCCTGTTTATCTTTTGTGTAGAAGGTAGCTACTAATTTCTTTGAGTTAATTTTATTTCCGCCACATTGCTGAATTAGTTTATCAGGCTTAGTAGTTCTCTGGTGGAACTTTTGGGGTCACATAAATATACTAGCATATCGTCTGCAAATAGTGATATTTTGACTTTTTCCTTTCCAGTTTGTATTCTTTTGACCTCCTTTTGAATTCTGATCACGCTGACTAGGACTTTGAGAACTATATTGAATAAGTAGGGAGAGAGTGGGCAACTTTGTTTAGTCCCTGACTTTAGTGGGATTGCTTCAAGTTTCTCTCCATTTAGTTTAATGTTAGCTACTCATTTGCGTATATTGCTTTTACTATGTTTATGTATGGGCCTTGAATTCCTGTTCTTTCCAGGACTTTAATCATGGAGGGGTGTTGTATTTTGTCAAATGCTTTCTCGGCATCTAATAAAATTATCATGTGGTTTTTATCTTTCAATTTGATTATATAGTAGATTACATTGACAGTTTTCTATATATTGAACCATCCCTGCATATCTGGGATAAAGCCTACTTGATCATGATGTATGTTCTTTTTGATGTGTCTTTGGATTTGTTTTCCAAGAATTTTATTGAGTATTTTTGCGACTATTTTCATAAGTGAAATTGGTCTGAAGTTCTCTTTGTTTGTTTGTTTTTTGTGTTTTAGGTGTAATAGTAATTGTGGCTTCATAGAAGGAATTTGGTAGTACTCTGTTTCTATTTTGTGGAATAGTTTGGACAGTATTGGTATAAGGTCTTCTATGAAGGTCTGATAGAATTCTGCACTAAACCCATCTGGTCCTGGGCTCTCTTCAGTTGGGAGACTTTTAGTAACTGCTTCTACTTCTTTAGGAGTCATGGGGCTGTTTAGATGATTTTCTTTTGTTCCTGGTATTTGTCTAGAAAATTGTCCATATCCTCCACATTTTTATGTCTCCTTGATTATAAATTTTTATAGTAGGATATAATGGTTTTTTGAATTTCCTAGATTCTGTTTTAATGTCTCCCTTTTGATTTATAATTTTGTTAATTTAGACACACTCTCTGTGTCCTCTGGTTAGTCTGGCAAAGGGTTTATTTATCTTGTTAATTTTCTCAAAGAACCAGCTTTTGGTTATGTGGATTCTTTGTATAGTTCTTTTTGTTTCCATTTGGTTGATATCAGCTCTGAGTTTGATTATTTCCTGCCTTCTACTCCTCTTGTGTGTTTTTGCTTCTTTTTGTTCTAGAGCTTTTCAGTGTGCTGTCATGCTGCTGATGTATGCTTCTTCCTGTTTCTTTCTGCAGGCACTCAGAGCTATAGGATGTCCTCCTATAATTTGTGTCCTATAAGTTTGGGTATGTTGTACCTTCATTTTCATTAAATTCTAAGAAGTCTTTAATTTTTTTCTTTGTTTCTTTCTTGACCAAGTTATAATTGAGTAGAGCATTGTTCAACTTCCATATATATTTGGTCACAATTATTGTTTTTATTGAAGAACAGCCTTATTCCATGGTGATCTGATAGAACACATGGGATTATTACTATCTTTCTGTGTCTGTTAAGGTTTGTTTTGTGATCCATTATATGATTAATTTTGTAGAAGGTACTGTGAGGTGGTGAGAAGAAGGTATACCTTTTGTTTTAGGATGGAATGTTCTATAAATATCTGTTAAGTGCATTTGGTTCATAACTTCTGCTTGTTTCCCTATGTCTCTGTTTAATTTCTGTTTCCATGATCAGAGTGTGGTGCTGAAATCTCCTACTATTATTGTGTGAGGTGCAACATGTGCTTTGAGCTTTAATAAGGTTTCTTTTTTGTATTTAGGTGCCCTTGTATTTGGAGCATAGATATTTCGGATTAAAATTTCATCTTAGTGGACTTTTTCTTTAATGAATAAGATGTGTCCTTCCATATTTTTTTTGATGAATTTTGGTTGAAAGTCGATTTTATTTGATATTAGAATGGATACTCCGGCTTGCTTCTTCAGGCCATTTGATTGGAACGTAGTTTTCTAGCCTTTGACTCTGAGATAGTGTCTGTTGTTCTCTCTGAATTTTGTTTCCTGTAGGACGCAAAATGGTGGATCCTCTTCATGTATCCAGTCTTTGAAACTGTGTGTTTTTATTGGGGAATTGAGTCCATTGATGTTTAGAGATATTAAGTAATAATGATTGTGGCTTCCTGGCTTTTTTTTTTTGTATTTAGAAGTGGGATTATGTTTGAGTGCTTATCTTCTTTCGGTTTTCTTGCAAGGAGATTACTTTCTTGCTTTTTCTAGAGTGTAGCCTTCCTCCTTGTGTTTGACTTTTCCATTTATTATCCTTTGTAGGGCTGGGTTTGTAGAAAGATATTGTGTAAATTTTGTTTTGTCATGGAATATCTTGGCTTCTCCCTGAATGTTAATTGATAGTTTTGCTGGATACAGTAGCCTGGGCTGCATTTCTGTTCTCTTGGGGTCTGTATGACATCTATCCAGAATCTTCTGGTTTTCATAGTCTCTGGTGAGAAATCTGCTGTAATTCTGATAGGTCTGCCTTTTTATGTTACTTGTCCTTTTTCCCTTACTACTTTTAATATTCTTTGTTTTGTGCATTTGGTGTTTTGACTCTTATTTGATGGGAGTAATTTCTTTTCTGGTCCAATCTATTTGAAGTTATGTAGGCTTCTTGTATGTTTATGGGCATCTCTTTCTTTAGGTTAGGGAAGTTTTCTTCTATGATTTTGTTGTGGATATTTACTGGCCCTTTAAGTTTGGAGTCTTCACTCTCTTCTATACCTATTATCCTTAGGTATGATTTTCCCATCGTGTCCTGGATTCTCTGTATGTTTTGAACTAGGGGCTTTTTCCACTTTACATTATCTTTGACAGTTGTATCGATGTTTTCTATAGTATCTTCTGTTCCTGAAATTCTCCGTTCTATCTCTTGTATTCTGTTGGTGATGATTGCATCTATGACTCCTGGTCTCTTCCTTTGGTTTTCTATCTCCCTTTGTGCTTTCTTTATTGTTCCTATTTCCATTTTTAACTCTTTGATGGTTTTGGTCATGTTTTCTCCTGTTTGGTTGTGTTTTCCTGTACTTCTTTAAGGGATTTTTTGTGTTCACTCTTTAAGGGCTTCTATTTGTTTACTTGTGTTTCTTAAAGGAATTTATTTATGACCTAATAAAATCTCCCATCATCATGATAAAATGTGATTTTAAATCTAAATCTTGCTTTTCCAGTGTGTTTGGATATCCAGTGTTTGCTTTAGTGGAATGCCTGGCTCTTGTGATGCCAATTAGTCTTGGTTTCTATTGCTTGGGTTCCTGTGCTTTCCTCTTGCCATCAGGTTGTTGCTGCTGTTAGCTTGTCTTGCTGTTTCTGATGGTGGCTTGACCCTCCTGTGGGCCTTTGTGTCAGCACTCCTTTAGACCCGTTTTCCTGTTTTCTTTCAGCCAGTTATGGGAACAGAGTGTTCTGTTCTCAGGCATATAGTCACTCCTTTCAGCTCTTGGCAATAGCAGCAACTGGAAGGGTCCTGCCCCTAATGTTCTTAGGTCCCTGTGCTCAGGGGGCACAGATGGCACTAGGCAGTTATTTTTTTCCTTGAGTTGGAATGTGGGCAGAGAGTTGTCTCCTCTGGTTTCACATGAGTTTCCACACTTCTGAGGGTCTAGCTCTATCCTGCCATGGGATTTGTATATAGGAAGCTGTTTGACCAGTTCAGTTCAGATTTGGATGCATATCTGGACCTTCGGGCTCCTGTAGCTGACTGCTCCTGTATTTCTTTGTCGAGAGGCACTCTGCAGTTTCCTCTTGAGCCATAGATGTGGGCAAAGGTGGCCAGAAGTGGTAATCTGTCCTGCCCTGCAACCTCAGGATTCCCTGCACTTCTAGGTGTTCAGCTCTCTTTCCCCCGGGATTTGGGAGCAGGGACCTGTGGGTCGGGATCAGAGGAGTTCTGGCCACAGCCAGAAACCAGAAGTGCCTGGTTCCAGAGGATTTCTGCCTTTGTGTGTCCTGAGTCCACCAGGCAGGTCAGTTAGCACAAAAAAGTTGGCCTTACCTCTGCTCTCAGGTGTGCGTTTTCTTTGTTTTGATCTGACTGATTTTAGCTCTGATTTTGATTATTTCCTACCTTCTACTTCTCATTGGTGTACTTGCTTTCTTTATTCTAGAGCTTTCAGGTATACTTTGACGTGACTGTTAAGAGAAGTTTACAATTTCCTTATGGAGGCATTTAGTTCTATGATATATCCTCTTATTACTGTTTTCATTTTGTCCCATTATTTTGGGTTTGCTATACCTTCATATTCATTGATTTCTTAAGTCTTTAATTTTTTCTTTACTTCTTCTCTGAGCCAAAGATCATTGAGTAGAGAGTTTTTTTTTTTTTAATTTAGATGAAAGTGTAGGATTTCTGGTGTTTCTGTTGTTCTCGAAATCCAGCTTTAATTCATGGTGGTCTGATAAAATGAGAAATGTTATTTCAATCTACCTGTATCAGGTGAGGATTGTTTCATGACCTGGTCTATTTGGAGAAAGTACATGAGATTCTTTTGTGTTTGAATGAAATATTTTTCCATATGTGCTAGGTATATTTGATTCATAGTTTCTGTTAGTTTTGTAGTTTTCTGTTTATGTTTTTCTGAATGACATGTCTCTTGTTGAGATTATGGTGTTTAATTCTTCCTATTAATGGGTGGGATTCAGTGCATGATTTAACCTTCAGCAATGTTTCTTTTACAGAAAACATTTTATCCTTGTATTTAGAGCATATACCTTCAGATTTGAGATAACACCTTGGTAGATTTTTTTCGTTGATGAGTATTAAGTTTTCTTTCTGACTCTTTTGATTAAGTTTGGCTGAAAGTCTACTTTGTTAGCTATAGGAATGGTCACTCCAGCTTCCTTCATTGGTCCATTTGCTTGGAAAATATTTTTCCCCAGTCCACTACTCTGAGTTAATGTCTAGTTTTATTGGGGAGGTGTTGTTCTTGTATGCAGTAGAATGATGAAGCCTGTTTTCAAATCCATTTTCTTACCCTCTGTCTTGTTATCGCAGTACTGTGTTCATTGAGGCTGTGAGATATTAATGACCTGTGAGTGTTAATTTCTGCTATTATGATGTATGTGGTGTCATACTGAATGATCATTTTGATGTATTCTGGGATTCAGTTTGTGAAAACTTTATTCAGTGTTTTTGCATAGATATTCATAATGGAAATTGGTCTGAAGACCTCTTTCTCTGTATGATCTTCGTATGCTTTGTCTATAAGTGTAATTGTGGCTTCAATAAACAAATTGCATAGTGTTCTTTCTGTTTCTATTTTGGGAAAGAGTATTGATGTTAGGTCTTCTTTGAAGGTCGATGTAATTCTACACTAAATTCATATACCCTGTTCTTTTTTGGGTTGGGAGACTTTTATTAATTGCCTCAATTTATTTTAGGTGTTATGGGGTTGTTTAGATGGTTTATCTGCTCCTTATTTAACTTTGGTAACAATATCTGTAAAAAAAAATTGTCCATTTCTTCTGGATTTTCCTTTTTTTTTTTTTTTTTTTTTAGTATAGGGCTTTGTAATACGATCTGATTTTTTGAATTTCCTCAGTTTCTGTTGTTTTGTCTCCCTCTTCATTTCTGATTTGGGTAATTTAGACACTGTCTTTTGCCTTTTGGTTACTCAGGATAAGGATAAGGGTTTGTCTATCTTGTTGTTTTTTTCGAAATATAGCTCTGGGTTTTGCTGGTTCCTTGTACAGTTCTTTTTGTTTCTACTTGGTTGATTTCAGCCCAAAGTTTACTTCCTGCTGGCTATTGCTCTTAAGCTTGTTTGCTTCTTTTATTCTAGAACTTTCAGGTGCACTGTCACCCTGTTACTGTATGTTATCTCCAGTTTCATTTTGGAGGCACTGATCACTATGAGTTTTCCTCTTAGCATTAATTTCATTGATCACTTAAGTTTTTGTATGTTTTGCCATCATTTTCATTAAATTATAAATTTTTTAAATTTTTTTATTTCTTTCTTGACCAAGTTGTCATTGAGTAGAGGGTTGTTCAGATTTCATGGTTATGTTGGCTATCTGTTGCTTTTGTTGTTAATGAAGACCAGCCTTAGTCCGTGGGTGATTTGATAGAATGCATGGGATTATTTCAATCTTTTTGTAACTACTGAGGTATATTTTGTGACCAATTATATAGTCAATTTTGGTGAAGGTAACATGAAGTTCTGAGAAGGAGTTATACTCTTTTGTTTTAGGATATTCTCTAAATATCTTTTAAAAGCATTTGGTTTATAATTTTTGTTAATTTCACTGTTGCTCTTCTTAATTTCTGTTTCTATGGTCTGCCCATTGATAAGTGTGGCATGTTAAAGTCTCCTACTATTACTGTTTGTAGGGCAATGTTGGCTTTGAGCTTTAGTAAAGATTTTTTAAATTAATATGAGTATCCTTGCATTTGGAGCATAGATGTTCAGAATTGAGAGTTTAACTTTGTAGATTTTTTTCCTTTGATGCATATGAAGTGTTCTTCCTTATCTTTTTGGTAATTTTTGATTGAAAGTTGATTTTATTCAATATTAGAATGGCTACACCAACTTCTCCATTGGAACAATATGCTTGGAATTATTTTCCCTGAGGTACCGCCTATCCTTGTAACTGAGGTGTGTTTCCTGTATGTAGCAAAATGCTGGGTCCTATTTTTGTTACAAATGAATTAGTCAATGTCTTTTTATTGGGGAACTGAGTCCGTCGATGTTAAGATATATTCAGAAATAGTGATTGTTGTTTCCTGTTTTTTTGTTTGTATGTTTGTTTGTTTGGTTGTTGTTGTTGTTTAAGGTTGAATTATGTTTGTTGGCTATCTTCTTTTGGGTTTCTTGCAAGAAAATTATTTTCTTGCTTTTTCTAGGGTGTTAATTCCCTCCGTGTGTTAGAGGTTTACATCTATTATCTTTTTAGGGCTGGATTTGTAGAAAGATCTTATGTAAATTTGGTTTGTCATGGAATATCTTGTTTTCCCCATCTATGTTAATTGAGAATTTTGCTGGATATAGTAGCCTGGGTTGGCATTTGAGTTCTCTTAGGGTCCGTATGACATCTGTCCAGGATTTTATATCTTTCACAGTCGCTAGTGAGAAGTCTGGTGTAATTTTGATATGTCTACCTTTATATGTTACTTGACGTTTTTCCCTTACTGATTGTAATATTCTTTCCTTGTTTTGTGTGTTTGGTGTTTTGACTATAGTGTGATGGCAGGAATTTATTATTTGGTCGAATCTGTTTGGAATTCTCTTGTCTTCTTATATTTTCATGGGCAAATCTCTTTTTAGGTTAGGGAAGTTTTCTTCTATAATTTTGGTGAAGATATTTACTGGCCCTTTACATTGAGAGTCTTAGTTTTCTTCTATACCTGTTATCCTTAAGTTTTATCTTCTCAATTTGTCCTGAGTTTCCTGGATATTTTGTGTTAGGAGATTTTTGCTTTTGGCATTTTCTTTGACTATTGTGTCAATGTTTTCTATGGTAATTTATGCTCCCAAGATATTCTCTTCAATCTCTTGATTCTGTTGCTTATGCTTGTGTCTATGACTCCTGATCGATCTCCTAGGTTTTCTGTCTCCAGGGTTGTCTCCATTTGGGATTTTTTTTATTTTTTTCTGTTTTCAATTTTAGACACTGAATTGTTTGGTTTAATTCCTTCATCTGTTTGTTTATCTTTTCCTGTAACACTTTAAGAACTTCTACTTGTTTTCCTGTGTTCTCCTGTATTTCTTCAAGAGAGTTATTTATGTGCATCTTAAAAATCCTCTATTCTCATCATTAGATGTGATTTTTGATCCAAAATTGCTTTTAATCCAAATCTTGCTTTTCCAGTGTGCTGGGATATCCAGCATTTGCATTGGTGGGAGAACTAGGTTATTTTGATGCCAAGTAGTCTTTGTGTTGGTAACTTACTTGTGCTTGCCTGGTTATTTCTTTTGCTAGTTGATCTTGATGTCTGTGACTGGAGATTGTCCTTCCTGTGTGCTTGTAAGCCTGTGAGCCTGTGAGTTTAGGAGTGAGAGTGCTCCTGGGAGACCACTGGTCTGTGTGCAGGTCTTAGGCCTAGAGGGCTTTGGGACAGCCTTTTTTCTGGGCACAGATGGAAAACAGATTGGTCCTGTCCCAGGCTACTCTGTTTCTCCTGTGCCCTGTACACTCCTGGCAGGGTTCTTTTTGTATAGTCAGTAGAGGGAACATGTGGGCTTGGTCATGACAGAGCCCCTGGCAGATCAGCTATCTGTGGACCGGTTTTGGGTCTGGAGGGCTGTGGGACAGTCTGTGTTCTGGGCAACAATGGAGATTTGTCCTCTCCCAGGCAGTTCCATGGTTCCTTTGGCCAGTAACTTTATTACCATGTAAGGTTTGCAAAACTTATACCCCAAGGAGAGGCGAGGAATAGCAATATGTGGAGGCTTCCCTCAACAGTCTTTAAGACTGGTTCTCAAAAAGCTAGAGGGCAGGTTTTCATTCTGCAAATACCAACACATTAGCCATTGGAAAGAAAATAAATAGTCTCACATCCAACCACCATTGCCAAAAAAAAAAAGTCCTAAGTTTCAGAAATGTTAGTATCACTTATAAAATCAGTTCGTTTCAATGGTAGGGACAAATGCGCATAGTCACACAAGGGCTTCAGACAAAGACACCCACCTTCTCTACAGCCCCATGCTATGATAGACTTTCCTCTGCACTAAGGCCTTTCTCAGACAGTTACATGGCGCTAACTATAGGAATTATGACATCCTTTCCAGTGGCATCTGCAGTAGAGCTCTCTAACTCTCCCATAATGCCTGGCACAGTGCTTTTTCTATATTTAGCCTTCCTGGAACACATAAGCTACTGTGGGTTACCAACTTTGTTATGTTTTATTCAAGTAGTCTGCGAATGCTGTGAACAGGGAGTCCGCATGAGACAGAAAGCACAGTTAACAGTTCCTAAAATCTGGAAAGCAGAGGCAATGTTTTAAACTTAAAATCCCAGCAATGCCTTCTTCCACATTACTTCATTATTGGTAATACATACTGAAATTAAATGCCCCAAGCCTAGCAAAAAGAATGACTCAGAAAAACAATTTCAATTTTTTTCTCAAATCCATGGAATTAGATTATAATGGGAAAACAAATATATAAAATAATATGCCTCTCTACTTCCTTCTAATTTATATTAAGCATGCACATCCATGCTACTTGACTACTTCACAGCCTAACAGATTAAAACAGGCATTTCTATCTAGATATCCAGGATAACACAGGGCTACTTGCTACTCAGCATAAGACATAAACAAAAGAGGAAAACCCTAAATGGTATTGAAAAGCTAATATATGTCAACATGGAAGTTCTTAACTGAAAGTTATCATTGCATGCATCTCTAATTCTTCTGGGATTTAGTCTTCCAGTTAAAATCGTTCAATACACAGAACTTTCTAGAAGCTGACTGTTCCAATAGTCGCTACTGGCCTGTTGCACTTGTTCACCTTTAATTATTTCACTCTATTTCTAGAAGAGATTGACCTGACCACCTACCTACATTTTGCTTAACATATTAAGCGTATAAAGCCATTCAAATGCATGTTATTGCTTTTAATTATAGGAAAAAACAATGGTAATAAAGTGTAACAGTGTTTGATTAACTGATAAAGTTTAATGAGTCCTCCACATCAACCACCTACCCTTAACTGTCTTTTTAAGGAAGTGTCTGCTTTACTAGAAATTAATTATTTATAATATACACTGAAAACAGATGCCCCAGCCCTGGCAGCAAGAGTATGAGTCATAAAATCTGACGTTTTAAATGTTAGTAAATTACATTCTCAATGTAAATTATGGGTTAGTCTGTGGGGAAAATAAATGGGCAAGTGATTGTTTCTCATGCAAGGCAGTAGATGAGATTAAAAGCCTTAAAAACCTTGGAGTTTCCAGCCTCACATTTGCAGCTGTTCTGCTCCTTGGCAGCTCCAATGTTACTCACAAAGGGGGAGATAGCAGGAACTGAGACAGGGCACAGACTTCATCAAGTTACTAAGGGTTTTCTCTCTGAGATATCTGACCATTCTCTCCAAACCTGAGGTACCTCAGTATCAACTGAAGCTATTGGATGACGTGATCTCCAGTCTTTTCTAGTCACTAAATTCCATCCAATTTTAATTTGTTCATGAATAAAATCTCGTGTTGTATCAATTTCGTTTATGGACATTCTGAGAAAGGCTGGGGTGTACAGTGCTGTAGGTTAGTTACCACCCAGAGCACAACCCAAAAGCAATGTGTGGTTAATTCCAAAGGTACCCACCCCTCCTTTAAAATTTTCTATGAAAAAGAAAATTATTGGTTAATTTGAAATGTAAGATGTCATGAAGAATAAAGTTTTCTATTCTTTTAGTACAACATATTAAACATATGGTTGACCTCATAAACAAAAAGAAAAAAGCTAATGTTTAGTTTTAGCTGCATTTGTTAGTTTTTGTTTTTGTTTTTTGTTTTTTTTTTTTTTGCAAACAAGGTAAGACGGATCTTTAAAATTTCAAGTTATAATTAGTTATCTTAGCAAACACTGGCAATACCATACATTGAAAGTTAATAAGCAAAGTGTGAAAAACAGATTGCCTCAGCAGAAATACTTGTCTCTTGCACCAATGCCCCCATTCTTTTCTTACATTGGCATGAAGTCCATCACTAGGGATGTATATTTGGAGCACCACTTCATACAGCTTTCCAGGCAGTTTTCCTACTGTCAATCAACACTGAAAATGTGTGTACCCTAATCCTATTGTTAATTCACACTTTAATTTTCAGAAAATGGCTGTATTGTTGTAATTCATTTATCATGACTGTGCATGTTTCCTTTGAATTAAAATGATAGCTTCTTGAGCATATTCAATGTATATTCTCCTGGTGATTCTTCCAGAAACAAAAACATCGATCAACAAACACATTCTGATTACTTCTCTATTTTATTATAATTTGGTTATAACAATTAAAGAGGGTCACCAAGTCATAATTATCAGCAAGAAAATGTGTCCCAAAAGGAAGAAATGTGTTAAGTGATACCAAGATTATTACTTCTAGCTATGGCTCTATGACTCCTGAAGCTATCAGGCTTAGGAAGTTCTTGGGCCTGTGTCCATGCCTTTCAAAGGCTCCAGTGCAATCCTTCATGAGACAGGCAGCTGGTCCAATCCTGGGGCAAACGGTTATGAAGAAAACAGACTCTTCCAATTGTGCTCATGGTCTGATGGACCTGCAGTTCAAAAAGGCTGTGGTGTACATTTGGAATAAATTAGAATAATAATGTCAACATCAAGATACACATTATGGCATGACCGAATTACTGATGGACTTTCTCTAGAATTTAAATACTTTTAGATATTAATGCAAGGTTATTTTTGAACAGAAAAAACATATTAAAAGTAGACAAAAAAGTCTTCAAGTTTCCCTACCACTTTGATTTTTTGTGTTTATATACACTTTGTTGATATGTATTCTTCTAGCCAAAAATAAATAAATAAATAAAACACAGATTGCTTTATACTTTTCAGAATTTTCCACAGGTGGTTTCAGAAAACATCACCACAGAGTGAATAAGAAATAATTACAGGTTCCAGATAAGAAACTCAAAGGACAGAAGTCACAATCACTCCCCCCGCCCCAACGCACATACACATGCACACACACAGAGACACAGAGGTGGAATTAACTGAGCGGAGTGCATCAGAAAGCTCTTCCTGGCAGGAAGAACTGCAAAAAAAATCTGCATATGAACATATTTCTCAAACTCTTCAAAGCCACAAGTCAAAGCTAAGTTACAAGAACTATGCAACAGTGTCAAGACAACAGAAATTTGTGTTTAGTTCAAAACTCTACCACACCCTGCAAAGTTACAGGCCCAAATTCCTTCATTTTCTTATACATCCATTTCTCCTATATGAAGTTGCCTTTGACATCCTGTATTCTGAAAGGCATACTCCTTCAGTGTTGAAAAACCTTTATGAATATCAAGTCACTTAAGGATTATGCCATAATTAAGTCCTTCTTAGGAATTCAAGACTTGTTGGAACATAAACCAAATTTAACAGTCTATCCTAAAGATCATCTATTTCAATTCTGAAAAGCCCATTTTAGAATAAAAAAAGAAAAAATTGCATTTTTTCTAAAGTCTATTTTAATTTTAAAATTATATGTTACTCTATTACAAATAATGTTTTCACTTAAATACCTAGACCAAAGAAGTCCAAAGAAGTTCTTTACTGGAATGAGTAATAAGCAAAACTATAGCAATTAAGAGCACAGAGACAATGGGAGGAGGCAGAGGCAGGAAGATGTCTGAGTTTCAGACCAGCCTGGTGGACAGAGCAAGGGTCAGGGCGGCCAGGGCTACACATAGAGGTAAAGGAAAAGAGAAGAGGAGGAAGAGTAGAAGGAAGAGGAGAAAGAGGGGAGGAAGAGGAGAAAGAAGAGGAGAAAGAGGAAGAAGGGGATAAAGAGGAGGAAGAAAAGGAGGAGAAAGAGGAGGAGGAAAAAGAAGAAAACAAGAAAGGAAGGAAAAGAAAGAAAAGAAAGAGAAAGGCAGACTTACGTAAAATTAAAATATTGAATTATATCCCAGGTCAAATATAATCCCTGTGGGGTTTTCTTGTTTTGATTTTGTTTTCTGGGTTGGTTTTGTTTTTTGTCTTCATTTTTGTTTTTGTTTGAGACAGGGTTTCTCTGTGTAGCCTTGCCTGCCCTGGAACTCATTTTGTAGACTAGGCTGGCCTTGAACTCATAAAGATCTGCCTGTCTTTGCCTCCTAATCTCTGTAATTGCTGGGATTAAAGATATGTACCACCACTAGCCAGGAATAGACTCTGTTTTTAGAGGATTTTTGTTTTGTTCGTTTGTTTCTCAACAAAAAGGAGACCAAACCAGATGATGGTAAAGGTTTTCCTGTTCCTCTAAACTTGACATATACCTCTTACTAAACCATAGGAGTCAATGAGTTATGTATCTATTTTCTAATCCTTATTAGTGCTCAGATGAACTCCTGATCATTATTATGGTAGAACGAATGACTTCCCTTTGGTTTTGTTTTATTACAAATGTACATAAATCCACAAATTTAATATAGTTACAAAAACTACATCTTTATCAAGTTCCTCTATTTCACATATTGCTTTACTTTGAGGGGTCACGATGGGCCATGGGGAGTCAGGGGTGTGGACAAAGGAAAGCTCTCAGGAGACTCTCTTCCCTGACCATGCTACTCCTGGAGATAGGAGTTCGGTCCTCAGCTTTGGCACCAAGTTCTTAAAGCTACTGCGCCATCTCTAACAGCCTCCAACCACCTTTTCTTGGTTTAATTCTACTATGGATTTCTAATTTATATTCATGTTTTACGAAGCCTGCTTTTTGAAAGTTCAGCTGCCTATGACTTGTTAACTGGTATTTTATAACCAAAATACAAAAGGGAAGCATTCATGTCGAATGAATCTAGGATACTGATCTACCAGGCTCCTAAATATGCTGAAGTGAACTGGATGATTCCCAAAGATGGAGGATGCATCGTTTTCCAATCTGCTCTGGCTATAAATTTCTATTAAATCTAGATTATTGCTTTGGGAAAGTGTGGTAATCTAGTGGACATAGCTTGGTGAATATATGATCAAAATGTTTTCTTTTGGTCCTAATTCTGGCAGGTTTTAGTACAGCAGTTCAATAACCTGGATTAGAAACACCCTATTCAGTTACTGTAAAAATTTAAGCACAGATTTAAAAACCAACTTTATAAATGTAATTGTGAAGGCAGCTCACATTTCTTTTGTTACTCCAGTTATTAGAATATTACCTTAATGATTCCACCTATTACAGTGCTACTTCTCAGGACACTGGGCAATTTATAAAGTTGGTCTTCAGCCTTGTCTAGTGACTATCCACATTAATTCTACTTTTAAAATTCACACTGCTACTCGTCTGTCTTTTCTGTTATCTGTTCTTTATAGATCTTGGCCTAATTCTTTATTTTTTCCTCAATGATTTATTGCTTCCAAGAGGATGTCTCCTGAATTCACCCAGTTGATGAATGTTTCTTAGTCTAAATGGTTAACAAATCCATTACTGCATCTCAATAAATGTTTTTTTTTACACTGTCTTCCAGGTATCACCCCCTGTACACACTATTTTTATCTTCTGCCATGGGGCCCATATTTTCTTGTTTTGATTGGTTCAAGCTTTAAAAAACAATCATACAGCCCAGTCTCCTTATTGGATATTCTACTAATAGTGATGGTGGGTCTTTTTGAAGGCTTCCTTCAACAGAATTTTCACTTATTCTGGAGGTTGTGGAATACCACACATGGCTGAGGAACTGATCTTGAAGCCTCATCGCTGTTTCCTAATACTTAATACTTAGTTTTCAGATTGAAAGCATTAAAACCACAGCCTTTCTCTAGAAGTTTCTGGCATAGTGAGGCATTTCTAGTTGGACAGAGCATCCGATGAGTCTTCTGCATCTGCACTTACCCATGCTCATCCCCAGAGCTTCTGTTTGGAGATCTCCAGTTCCCAACTACCTCTGAGAAATTTTAGTCCTGCACCAATACACTTGCGAGAGATTTCTGAAAGCTCATATGCAACATACATCTCTCTAATCCTTGAAAATGTAAACATATCACTCTATTGACATCATATATAGATAATATTTTCATTGTACACATAATTCTCTTAGCCACCATCTTGTTTTCTTCAGATTATTGAAGTGACTTCTACACTTGATCTTAGCCAAAAGGCCGAGAAGCGATGAAGTGACTTCTGTTCCATTACTTTTTACATTTTGTGAAAATAAAAAGAACACTTTGACCCCTTCAATTTCTTGATGCAGAGTCTGGTTCTAGTAACTTGGTTTCATTAGTCACTGGTTTAGAATCCACATGTACATCTGTTACTCCATACTCACTTGCAATAAGGCAGATGTGGCAGGTGAATCTCAGATGAAGAGCATGATGAGGAAATGCTTTTATGTATTTCATAAGTTCTATACAAAATGCACCTTTTGCTCCATGATCAATAAACAAGACTGCTGCTTCTTTCTGCTAAGGTTTCCTTTAATGGTAAGTTCCTTGATTATTTAAATCAATAGTCATGCATTTTCAGTGGCAGAGAATCTGCCTACTACATACTGATGAGGTTTATAACTGTAGCTCCACAACACTATTTGGAACTGCTCTATCTATTTGTCCAATGACCCAAGCACAGTGAGTATGTCTAAAGTCTTCAGTACTCTAAAGCCATTCAATTCTGTATTCCTTTTAGAGACTGCATTGCTGTCTCGGCAATGCACACAATTCTCTGAGTTATAGCAACCCTATTATGCCCTTACCTTCATAGACATCCTTAACTCATACTAATTCAACCTCCCAAATCTCTGTCTGTCTCTGTCTCTGTCTCTGTCTCTGTCTCTGTCTCTGTCTCTCTCTCTCTGTCTCTCTCTCTCTGTCTCTCTCTCTCTGTCTCTCTCTCTCTCTGTCTCTCTCTCTCTCTCTCTCTCTCTCTCTCTCTCTCTCTCTCTCTCTCTCTCTCTCTCTCTCTCTCCTTAACTCAGACCATGTCATTCTTGTCAGTACTACCATCTGTTCATAAATCATCCTGGTTTTGGTCATAATTCCTACTCTATGTGCTCATTAAATATATGCAATGTATTTATCAGTGTCCTTTCCCCACAGAAATACTACATCCTGACCTTAATGTACAATTTACATTTTCCTTCAAATACTGGGTTACTTCAAACCTACATTCCTCTGACACAAGTTGCACAATGTTATTAAATGAGCCTTTCTAACTAGCTAGCTGTCAGTCAAGTTCATTCTTTTCCAGATAACCCTTTGTACTTGTTTGCTTCTGTGTTAATGTAATATCAGACTAAACAAAAGCAACTTGGGAAGGAAAGGGCTTGTTTGGATTAGTTATAATTCATTAAGAGAACCCAAGGCAGAAACCTGAAGGTAGGAACTAAAGCAAAGACCACAGGAAAGCTGTTCATTGGCTTGATCTTCATTGCCACTTTATCATGTTTTGTTTTTTACAACTTGGGACCACCAGTCCAGGGGGGGCACTGTCTATAATTATAGATATGGGCCTTCCTCTATCAAACATCAATCAAGAATGCCCCCTGAACACTTGCCCAGAGGCCATTGTGAGAGTCATTTTCTCAACCGAGTTTTGCTCTTCCCAGATGACTCCAGTTTGCATCAGGTTGACAAAAAACCTAGCTAAAACATTACACTTTAATGTCTAAGTTTATCTGTCCATTTGCAGTCCAGTCCTTCTACTAAACATCTGAGGCAAGAAGGTTTTAGAAGCTGGATGTTTAGTTCTCATTTGTATACCTCCAGTACACAAATTCTAATAAATATTTGAATAAATAAAGTCAGAAAAAATGATTATAAAGAGTACTGGCCTACTAGTCAGGACACACAAATTTGCAAATTCACACAGGCATCTAGCTTGAGGTGGTTAAGGGCAAGGGACCTACCTCTTTCTCAGCTGTTCCTCATTAAAGGAAAGTTCATTTTGTCCAGGGGCAATGACACAGCAAGATCCTGAATCTTCATCTCAGGACCAAAATATGTAAGCTACCTTCTATGCAAAAGACCACCGACTAAGTTAAGGGTGCTTCTCCAAAGTGTGAAATAATACAGGAAAAGAGAGAGAGAAAGAGAGAGAGAGAGAGAGAGAGAGAGAGAGAGAGAGAGAGAGAGAGCACGCACTGTTTCACCTGCTTATTGTTACACAACTACTGAAAATGTGACTCTATTTGGGTCTTTAAAGAAAGTTAACATATATATATATATACATATACATATATTCATAGATAGACAGACAGACAGGCCTAGGTAGGTATGTGGGGGTGGGTGGGTGGTGGAGTAGACCAATAGATAGATAGATAGATAGATAGATAGATAGATAGATAGATAGATAGATAGATAGATAGATAGATAGATAGATAGATGAGAGAGGAAAGGAGAAGTTACATGCCAAAGAGTGATGTAGCTGAGTCTTCAGGTAAATCTATTTCCAATTCTCTGAGGAACTTCCAGATTGATTTCCCACTCAGGATAATATTTTCTAGTTCCATTCATTTGCCTGCAAATCTCAGAATGTCCTTATTCTTGATATCTGAGTAGTATTCCATTATTTTTATGAACCACATTTTCTGTATGCATTCTTCTCTCA
Source organism: Rattus rattus (assembly GCF_011064425.1). Taxonomy (NCBI): domain Eukaryota; kingdom Metazoa; phylum Chordata; class Mammalia; order Rodentia; family Muridae; genus Rattus; species Rattus rattus. The sequence continues at coordinate 34,142,537 of NC_046161.1, read as the reverse complement.
TGGGACATCTGGGTTGTTTCCATCTTCTGGCTATCACAAATAAGGCCACTATGATGATATTGTAATATGTACCCCTGTGGCAAGGTAGCCAATCTTTTGGGTATATGCCAAATACTGGTATAGCTGGGTCTTCAGGTAGATATTTTTGCAATTTTCTGAGGAACCTTCAGATTGATTTCCAGAGTGGTTGTACTAGTTTACAATCCTCAAAATGAAGGAGTGTTCCTCTTGCTACATATCTTCACAAAAATGTGCTGCCTCCTGACTATTTCTTAATCATTCTAAGTGGTGTAAGGTGTAATCTCAGTGTGGTTTTGATTTGCATTTCTCTGATGACTAAGGACATTGAACATTTCTTTAAGTGCTTCTCAGACATTCCAGATTATTCTGTTGTAAATTCTCCTTTTAGTTATGTAGCACATTTTTTTAATTGGGCTGTTTGGTGTTTTGGTAGTTAGCTTATTGAGTTCTTTATACATTTTCGATATTAGCCATTTATCAGATGTGGGATTAGTGAAGATTCTTTTTGCTGATTTGTCAATTGACTCTGTCCTTAGCCTTACAGAAGTGTTCCAGTTTCCTGAGTTCCCATTGATGACTACATCTATTTCTTTAGTGGTTTTGGGACTGCTTATGTGGTTTATATGATTTTGATTTAACTTTATTATCTATTATCTTTCTGGAAAGCTCCCCATTTCATTCAGATTTTCAGTTTTATTGAATATAGCCTTTTGTAGTAGAATCTGATGATATTTTTGAATTTCCTTAGTTTCTGTTATTATATATCCATTTTCACTTCTGATTGTGTTAATTTGGACATTGTCTCTGTGTGTTCTAATTAAACTGGCTAAGGAATTATTTATCTTGTTGATTTTCTCAAAGAACCAACTCCTGGTTTTATTGATTCTTTGTATAGTTCTTTTTTTTCTACTTGGCTAATTTCAGCCCTGAATTTGACTATTTCCTGCTGTCCACTCCTCTTGGGTATATTTGCTTCTAGAGCTTTCAGATGTGCTGTTAAGATGCTACTGTATGCTCTGTCCAGTTTCTTCTTGGAGGTACTCAGAGCTATACTATTTTTCTTTTCAGTATTGCTTTCATTGTGTCCCTTCAGTTTCGGTATGTTTTGGCTTCTTTTTCATCAAATTCTAAAAAGTCTTTAATTACTTTATTTCTTCCTTGACAAAGTTATCATTGAGTAGAGGGTTGTTCAGCTTCCATGAGTTTGTGGGCTTTCTGTTGTTTTTGATGTTATTGAGGACCAGCCTTAATGTGTGGAGATCTGATAGGGTGCATGAGATTGTTTTCAATCTCCTTATATCTGTTGAGGCTTGTTTTGTGAGTGATTTTATGGTCAGTTTTGTAGAAGGCACCATGAGGTGCTGAGAAGAAGGTATATTAATTTGTTTTAGGATGAAATATTCTATAGATATTTGTTAAATCCATTGTGTTCATAACATCTGTTAGCTTCACTCTGTCTCTGTTTACATTCTATTTCTATGATCTGTCCATTGGTGAGAGTGGAGTGTTGAAGTCTCCCACTATTATTGTCTGTGGTTCAATGTGTCTTTTGATCTTTAGTAATGTTTCTTTTATGAATGTGGGTGCCCTTGCATTTGGAGTATAAATGTTCAGAATTGAGAGTTCATCTTGCTAGATTTTTTTTCTTTGATAACTATGAAGTTTCCTTCCTCATCATTTCTGATACCTTTTGCTTGAAAGTTGATTTTATTAGATATTAGAATTGCTACTCCAGCTTGTTTCTCAGGACCAATTGCTTGGAAATTTTTTCGAGGCTTTTACTCTGAGGTAGTGTCTGTCTTTGTCATTAAGGTGTGCTTCTTATATGCATCAAGATGCTGGGTTCTGTTTGTGTATTCATTCTGTTAGACTGTCTTTTTACTATGGAATTGAGTCCATTGATGTTAAGAAATACTAAGGACCAGTGGGTATAGGTTCCTGATATTTTTGTTGTTAGAGGTAACATTGTTTGTATGGCTATTTTCTTTTCAGATTGTTGCAAGATTATTTTATTTCTTTTGCTTTTTTATGGGGTGTAGTTTCCCTCCTTGTCTTAGAGTTTTCCACCTATTATCATTTGTAGGGCTATAGTTGTGGAAAGATATTGTGTAAATTTGCTTTTGTCATGGTACGCACACCATTAATAAAGGTTTTTATAACACCACAGTTTAGTGACACTGGCCTGGTAACTCTTTGCCTATTGAAGCCTTCTCCCTAGAGGATTCAATTTCTAGGACTATAAATGATGTCATAGGACTAAACATATTTCTTCAAAAGTATTTTCCAGATCCCAAATTTTCTCCTTTACTGTAGACTTTGAAGGAATATCCAAAGTAAAGAGTGTTCAAGGCATTCCTTCAGGGAAATATGCAAGCTGGAAAGGAAACCATCTTAGTAACACAAGGGAACTCTCTAGTGATATAAGGAGTAAAGAGTGTTGTATATACATCTCAGTCCATTTGATATAATGACCTCAGTACACAATACTATTAGCAAAGCTTAGAGCTCTGTATGCATGTGAAGAAGCTCACTGCAATTTTTCTTTTGTTTCTCCTGGATAGCACATCATGATAATCAAAAAAATCATTGCTTCTGAACTTTCTAGATCATAATTTAGTTTTTAAGTTGAAGAATTCTATTAAATATATGTAAAAGCATGTTTGTGCCAGTATTATGCAAGACTTGTTGATCTTTGTCTGTATTACTCTTTAATCAGGTATGGTGATATGTCCCAGACTATCATTTTTATACAGGATTTCTTTGCTTATAAAGGGTATTTTGTACTAACATATCAAATTTATGACTTCTTTAATTGTACAAAAAATAATACTCAATTTTTGCTAGAGTTCACATTGAGTCTTAATATTTTTAAAATGGCAAATTTTACAATATTGTGCTCATCATATATGCATGAAAATTTTCCCACTCTGTAATGTTATATCTAATTTCTTCATTAATATAAAGTTTTTGTGATCAATGACCATGTTTATTTAAGTTAGTTGACCCATACTTTGAGGCAATAGTTAATACTGTTGTTTCCTTCATATATTTTTTGACAAATGTGTCTTTTCATATATGAAATCTCCTCAAATTTGTGTTAATTTTACAAATGTAACATTTATTTAAATTATGTAAGCATAAGTTTGAATACATATTAGAATCTTTGGGATGTCATTCTTCTATTTGTATCTCTTTATTTGCTGTGTGTTTGAGATATAAATCACTGAATAGGATAATAGTGGAGGAATTGACTTTACATGGAGTTGAATTACTTTAAAACTAGAACTCAGGAAAAAGAGTTAATGAGAACTGTGAGGTTGTAATGTCAGTGTGGTCTATATAATATATTACTGGGCAAAGTATGTTAGATTTTGAGCTAGTACCTTCAGAGAATATTTAAAATATTGTGTCTTTGGTATAGAAAGCTACTGTGTACTTTAACAAAATCATGACTGACAATGATGTTTTGCCTTAGGGCATATACATAGGGCAGTGGTGGCACAATGTTTGTATGTCATGGAAGCAAAATATCTGATATGTGTGAATAAATACTACATGTGATTAAGCTCATAAAGGCAATGTTTGAAAGATCATGAATCAGAAACTAGATAGTCCATGCACCTACAAAATGAAATGCTGTTTTGTAAAACAAAAATACAGCAATAACATAAAATTCCTTGTAGTGTCAATGTGTTATATTTATAAATAAATCAGTGTGTTACTCAAACGTCATCAGAGAGTCTTTCTTTATTGGCAAATGGAAAGAAATACTGAGAACAATATGCAGATATGCTCAGAGTAAGAATTCTAAATCTAAACGGGATGTCAACTTTAAATATATCATTTTAGTTTTTATCTCTCCAATTTTAATGAGCTTTCTCCAATTCTTTGAGGGAGTTAAGAAAGAGTAAGGCATAGTGTGGCAGTATTTATGATGTCTGCCTTACTACTTTGAAGGTAGGATTTCAAAATGTCTTTAATTTTCATTTTCTTTGTAAGTAGCTTTTGCCTACCTGTGCGAATATGCACTACATAAATGCACTGACCATAGAGGCTGGGAGAGGGCAGCAAGTACAATATAATGGCAGTTACAAATATTACTGATTTTCCATATGCTTGCTTACTAGGGTCTTCCTCAAAAACAAGAAGTACTCAATAGTTGAGCCATCTCTCTAGCCCATTTCTTTTTAAAAAATATTTTATTTACATTCCAGCCATTACCCAAACTGATCACAGTTGCTTTCCACAGTTCATCATCAAATTCTTCCTTCCCCTTACCCTTCAAAGGTATCTTTGTACTTGTTGCCTAAAGTCTTTCAAGGATTAGGAGCACCTTCTCCCACTGAGGTCATACCAGGCAATCCTCTGCTATAAATGTGCCCGGGGTCCTGGAGCAGTCCAAATATGATGCCTGGTTGGTGGCTTAGACGCTGGGTGCTCCCAAGGGACCAGGTTATTTGCGACTACTGGTCTTCCTTTGGGGTTGTACTCCCCTTAAGCTTCTTCAATCCTTCCCCTAACTGAACCACTGTGGTCTGTGACTTTTGTCCAGTGTTTGGATATAAGTATATGCATCGATTTCAGTCAGCTGCTAATAGAGCCTCTGAGAGGACACCTGTGTTAGATTCCTGTCTTTGAGCACATTATAGCATCAGTAACATTGTCAGACCTTGGTACCTCTGCACCCCCAATAACATGAATCCCAAGTTAGGCGAGTCACTGAAATGCCTTTCCTTCAGTCTATTACCCATTTTTATTTCTGCAATTGTTTCAAATGGTAAAAATTATGTGTCAGACATTCTAAGTGTTGGTAACCCTCTCCATCCCTTAAGGCCTTGTCTATCTATTGGAGGTGTACTCTTTAATTTCGCTCTCCCTACTATTGGGCATTTTGGATAAGGACACCTCCCCAATAAGTCCTGAAAGTCTCTCAGTCTCTAGGACTTACTAAAGGGTCCACTTACCTGCCTCTCTCCTGAAGCTCAATATTTCCATTCTTTCTCCTTTCTGTCTGGACTTTTCTCTTGCCCCTATCCACAACACCTGACGTTGTTCCTCTTTTCTGTTCCTCCTCTACTGTGATACCATGATCCTTCCCTCCCTCTACCTCTCTAGAATATTTTGTCCTCCCTTTGAGGTGAAATTGTGCTTTCATACATGTGAAGCTTCTTAAAGTCTGTGGGAGTGTTTAATGGGTATTCTGTACTTTTTGGCAAATATTCACTTATCAGAGACTACATACAGTGCATACCTTTGGGTCTTGATTATCTCACTCAGGATGATGTTTTGTAGTTCAATTTACCGAAAAGTTCAGGATGTTCCCATTTTTAATAGCTGAATTATATTCCATGGTGTAACCACATTTTCTTTTCTTTCTTTCTTTCTTTCTTTTTTTTTATTAACTTGAGTATTTCTTATGTACATTATGGGGTTAATTCCCTTTCCCGTTTCCCGGGTAACATTGCCGGTCCCCCTCCCCTCCATTATGGGGTGTTCCCCTCCCCATCCTCCCCCTTGCCGCCCTCCCCCCCAACAATCTAGTTCACTGGGGTTCAGTCTTAGCAGGACCCAGGGCTTCCCCTTCCACTGGTGCTCTTACTAGGATATTCATTGCTACCTATGAGGTCAGAGTCCAGGGTCAGTCCATGTATAGTCTTTAGGTAGTGGCATTTTTCTACATATGGGATCTCGAGCCCCTTCAAGCTCTTCCAGTTCTTTCTCTGATTCCTTCAACGGGGGTCCTATTCTCAATTCAGTGGTTTGCTCTGTGTTTGCTGTATTCTAGATGTGTCTCTCGGGAGAGACCTACATCCGGCTCCTGTTGGCCTGCACTTCTTTGCTTCATCCATCTTGTCTAATTGGATGGCTGTATATGCATGGGCCACATGTGGGGCAGGCTCTGAATGGGTGTTCCTTCAGTCTCTGTTTTAATCTTTACCTATCTATTCCTGTCAAGGGTATTCTTGTTCCTCTTTTAAAGAAGGAGTGAAGCATTCACATTTTGATCATCAGTCTTGAGTTTCATTTGTTCTATGCATCTAGGGTAATTCAAGCATTTGGGCTAATAGCCACTTATCAATGAGTGCATACCATGTGTGTTTTTCTGTGATTGGGTTACCTCACTCAGGATGATATTTTCCAGTTCTGACCATTTGCCTACGAATCCATAAAGTCATTGTTTTTGATAGCTGAGTAATATTCCATTGTGTAGATGTACCACATTTTCTGTATCCATTCCTCTGTTGAAGGGCATCTGGGTTCTTTCCAGCTTCTGGCTACTATAAATAAGGCTGCAATGAACATAGTGGAGCACGTGTCTTTTTTATAGGTTGGGGCATCTTTTGGGTATATGCCCAAGAGAGGTATAGCTGGATCCTCAGGCAGTTCAATGTTCAATTTTCTGAGGAACCTCCAGACTGATTTCCAGAATGGTTGTACCAGTCTGCAATCCCACCAACAATGGAGGTGTGTTCCTCTTTCTCAGCATCCTCGCCAGCATCTGCTGTCACCTGAGTTTTTGATCTTAGCCATTCTCACTGGTGTGAGGTGAAATCTCAGGGTTGTTTTGATTTGCATTTCCCTTATGACTAAAGATGTTGAACATTTCTTTAGGTGTTTCTCAGCCATTCAGCATTCCTCAGCTGTGAATTGTTTGTTTAGCTCTGAACCCCATTTTTAATAGGGTTATTTGTCTCCCTGCGGTCTAACTTCTTGAGTTCTTTGTATATTTTGGATATAAGGCCTCTATCTGTTGTAGGATTGGTAAAGATCTTTTCCCAATCTGTTGGTTGCGGTTTTGTCCTGACCACAGTGTCCTTTGCCTTACAGAAGCTTTGCAGTTTTATGAGATCCCATTTGTCGATTCTTGATCTTAGAGCATAAGCCATTGGCGTTTTGTTCAGGAAATTTTTTCCAGTGCCCATGTGTTCCAGATGCTTCCCTAGTTTTTCTTCTATTAGTTTGAGTGTGTCTGGTTTGATGTGGAGGTCATTGATCCACTTGGACTTAAGCTTTGTACAGGGTGATAAGCATGGATCGATCTGCATTCTTCTATATGTTGACCACCAGTTGAACCAGCACCATTTGCTGAAAATGCTATCTTTTTTCCATTGGATGGTTTTGGCTCCTTTGTCAAAAATCAAGTGACCATAAGTGTGTGAGTTGATTTCTGGGTCTTCAATTTTATTCCATTGGTCTATCTGTCTGTCTCTGTACCAATACCATGCAGTTTTTTTATCACTATTGCTCTGTAATACTGCTTGAGTTCAGGGATAGTGATTCCCTGAAGTCCTTTCTATTGTTGAGGATAGTTTTAGCTATCCTGGGTTTTTTGTTATTCCAGATGAATTTGCAAATTGTTCTGTCTAACTCTTTGAAGAATTGGATTGGTATTTTGATGGGGATTGCATTGAATCTGTAGATCGCTTTTGGTAAAATGGCCATTTTTACTATATTAATCCTGCCAATCCATGAGCATGGGAGATCTTTCCATCTTCTGAGGTCTTCTTCAATTTCTTTCTTCAGTGTCTTGAAGTTCTTATTGTACAAAATTTTACTTGTTTGGTTAAAGTCACACCGAGGTACTTTATATTATTTGGGTCTATTATGAAGGTTGTCGTTTCCCTAATTTCTTTCTCGGCTTGTTTCTCTTTGGTGTAGAGGAAGGCTACTGATTTATTTGAGTTAATTTTATACCCAGCCACTTTGCTGAAGTTGTTTATCAGCTTTAGTAGTTCTCTGGTGGAACTTTTGAGATCACTTAAATATACTATCATATCATCTGCAAATAGTGATATTTTGACTTCTTCTTTTCTGATCTGTATCCCCTTGACCTCCTTTTGTTGTCTGATTGCTCTGGCTAGAACTTCAATAACTATATTGAATAAGTAGGTAGAGAGTGGGCAGCCTTGTCTAGTCCCTGATTTTAGTGGGATTGCTTCAAGTTTCTCTTCATTTAGTTTAATGTTAACAACTGGTTTGCTGTATATGGCTTTTACTATGTTTAGGTATGGGCCTTGAATTCCTATTCTTTCCAGGACTTTTATCATGAAGGGGTGTTGAATTTTGTCAAATGCTTTCTCAGCACCTAATGAAATGATCATGTGGTTTTTTTCTTTCAGTTTGTTTATATAATGGATCACGTTGATGGTTTTCCGTATATTAAACCATCCCTGCATGCCTGAGATGAAGCCTACTTGATCATGGTGGATGATTGTTTTGATGTGCTCTTGGATTCGGTTTGCCAGAATTTTATTGAGTATTTTTGCGTTGATATTCATAAGGGAAATTGGTCTGAAGTTCTCTTTCTTTGTTGGGTATTTGTGTTGTTTAGGTATAAGCGTTAATTGTGGCTTCATAGAAGGAATTCGGTAGTGCTCCATCTGTTTCAATTTTGTGGAATAGTTTGGATAATATTGGTATGAGGTGTTCTATGAAGGTCTGATAGAATTCTGCACTAAACCCATCTGGACCTGCGCCTTTTTGGTTGGGAGACCTTTAATGACTGCTTCTATTTCCTTAGGAGTTATGGGGGATGTTTAACTGGTTTATCTGTTCTGATTTAACTTGTATTTGAATCTGTCTAGGAAATTGTCCATTTCCTGCAGATTTTCAAGTTTTGTTGAATATAGGCTTTTATAGTAAGATCTGATGATTTTTTCAATTCCTCTGAATCTGTATTTATGTCTCCCTTTTCATTTCTGATTTTGTTAATTTGGACACACTCTCTGTGTCCTCACGTTACTCTGGCTAAGGGTTTATCTATCTTGTTGATTTTCTCAAAGAACCAACTTTTGGTTCTGTTGATTATTTCTATGGTCCTTTTTGTTTCTACTTGGTTGATTTCAGCTCTGAGTTTGATTATTTCCTGCCTTCTACTCCTCCTGGGTGTATTTGATTCTTTTTGTTCTAGAGCTTTTAGGTGTGCTGTCAAGCTGCTGACATATGCTCTTTCCTGTTTATTTCTACAGGCACTCTGTGCTATGAGTTTTCCTCTTAGCACAGCTTTCATTGTGTCCCAAAAGTTTGGGTATGTTGTACCTTCATTTTCATTAAATTCTAAAAAGTTTTTAATTTCTTTCTTTATTTCTTCCTTGACCAGGTTATCATTGAGTAGAGCATTGTTCAATTTCCACGTATATGTGGGCATTCTTCCCTTATTTTTATTGAAGACCAGTTTTAGGCTGTGGTGGTCCAATAGCACGCATGGGATTATTTCTATCTTTCTGTACCTGTGGAGGCCCGTTTTTTGACCAATTATATGGTCAATTTTGGAGAAAGTACCATGAGGAGCTGAGAAGAAGTTATATCCTTTTGCTTTAGGATAGAATGTTCTATAAATATCTGTTAAGTCCATTTGGCTCATGACTTCTCTTAGTCTGTTTACGCCTCTGTTTAATTTCTGTTTCATGATCTGTCCATTGATGAGAGTGGGGTGTTGAAATTCCTACTATTATTGTGTGAGGCAATGTGTTTTGAGCTTTAGTAAGGTTTCTTTTATGTATGTAGGTGCCCTTGTATTTGGGGCATAGATATTTAGGATTGAGAGTTCATCTTGGTGGATTTTTTCCTTTGATGAATATGAAGTGTCCTTCCTTATTTTTTTTTTGATGACTTTTAGTTGAAAAATTGATTTTATTTGATATTAGAATGGCTACTCCAGCTTGCTTCTTCCGACCATTTGCTTGAAATTTGTTTTCCAGACTTTCACTCTGAGGTAGTGTCTGTCTTTGTCTCTGAGGTACGTTTCCTGTAGGCAGCAGAATGCAGGTTCCTCGTTGCGTATCCAGTTTGTTAATCTATGTCTTTTTATTGGGGAGTTGAGGCTATTGATGTTGAGAGATATTAAGGAATAGTGATTATTGCTTCCTGTTATATTCATATTTGGATGTGAGGTTATGTTTGTGTGCTTTTCTTCTCTTTGTTCTGTTGCCAAGACGATTAGTTTCTTGCTTCTTCTAGGGTATAGCTTGCCTCCTTATGTTGGGCTCTACCATTTATTATCCTTTTGTAGTGCTGGATTTGTAGAAAGATATTGTGTAAATTTGGTTTTGTCATGGAATATCTTGGTTTCTCCATCTATGTTAATTGAGAGTTTTGCAGGATACAGTAGCCTGGGCTGGTATTTGTGTTCTCTTAGGGTCTGTATGACATCTGTCCATGATCTTCTGGCTTTCACAGTTTCTGGTGAAAAGTCTGGTGTGATTCTGATAGGTCTGCCTTTATATGTTACTTGACCTTTTTCCCTTACTGCTTTTAATATTCTTTCTTTATTTTGTGCGTTTGGTGTTTTGACTATTATGTGATGGGAGGTGTTTCTTTTCTGGTCCAATCTATTTGGAGTTCTGTAGGCTTCTTCTATGCCTATGGGTATCTCTTTTTTTAGGTTAGGGAAGTTTCTTCTATGATTTTGTTGAAGATATTTACTGGTCCTCTGAGCTGGGAGTCTTCACTCTCTTCTATACCTATTACCCTTAGGTTTGATCTTCTCATTGAGTCCTGGATTTCCTGTATGTTTTGGACCAGTAGCTTTTTCCGCTTTACATTATCTTTGACAGTTGTTTCAATGATTTCTATGGAGTCTTCTGCTCCTGAGATTCTCTCTTCCATTTCTTTTATTCTGTTTGTGATGCTCGTGTCTACAGCTCCTTGTCTCTTCTTTTGGTTTTCTATCTATATCCAGGGTTGTTTCCATGTGTTCTTTCTTGATTGCTTCTATTTCCATTTTTAATTCCTTCAACTGTTTGATTGTGTTTTCCTGGAATTCTTTCAGGGATTTTTGTGTCTCCTCTCTATGGGCTTCTACTTGTTTATTTATGTTTTCCTGGAATTCTTCCAGGCATTTTTGCGATTCCTCTCTGTAGGCTTCTATTTGTTCTCTAAGGGAGTTCTTCACGTCTTTCTTGAAGTCCTCCAGCATCATGATCAAATATGATTTTGAAACTAGATCTTGCTTTTCTGGTGTGTTTGGATATTCCATGTTTGTTTTGATGGGAGAATTGGGCTCCGATGGTGCCATGTAGTCTTGGTTTCTGTTGCTTGGGTTCCTGCGCTTGCCTCTCACCTTCAGATTATCTCTAGTGTTACTTTGTTCTGCTATTTCCGACAGTGGCTAGACTGTCATATAAGCCTGTGTGTCAGGAGTGCTGTAAACCTGTTTTCCTGTTTTCTTTCAGCCTGTTATGGGGACAGAGTGTTCTGCTTTTGGGTGTGTAGTTTTTCCTCTCTACAAGTCTTCAGCTGTTCCTGTGGGCCTGTGTCTTGAGTTCACCGGGCAGGTCACTTGCAGCAGAAAAGTTGGTCTTACCTGTGGTCCCGAGGCTCAAATTCGCTTGCGGGGTGCTGCCCACGAGCTCTCTGCAGCGGCAGCAACCAGGAAGATCTGCGCCGCCGTTTCAGTGCACCAGGGTTCCAGATGGCGTTTGGTGTTTTCCTCTGGAATCAGTAATGTGTGCATAGTGCAGTCTCTTCTGGTTTCCTAGGTGTGTCTGCCTCTCTGAAGGTTTAACTCTCCCTCCCACGGGATTTGGGTGCAGAGAACTGTTTATCCGGTCTGTGCCTTCAGGTTCTGGTGGTGTCTCAGGCGCAGGGGTCCTGCCTCTCCTGGGCCCTCCCCCACGGAAACCCAGAGGCCTTATACAGTTTCCTCTTGGGCCAGGGATGTGGGCAGGGGTGGGCAGTGTTGGTGGTCTCTTCCGCTCTGCAGCTTCAGGCGTGCCCACCAGACCAGGAGGTGAGGTCCCTCTCCCACAGGGTCTGGGAGCAGAGAGCTGCTGTGGGCCGGGATCCGCGGGTGTGGGACTCCCGGTAGACAAAGGAAGTGCCCGGTCCTAGAGGAATTCTGCCTCTGAGTGTCCCGAGTTCACCAGGCAGTTCTCTTGCAGCAGAAAAGTTGGTCTTACCTGTGGTCCTGAGGCTCAAGTTTGCTCGCGGGGTGCTGTCCATTAACTTAATATCTCTTAACATCAATGGACTCAATTCCCCAAGAAGAACAGTCCTCTGTTGTTGGTGGGATTGCAAACTGGCACCACCACTCTGGAAATTAGGCTAAAAGATCCTCAGAAAATTGTATATTTCATTATCGGAGGAACCAGCAATACCTCCACTGGACATATACCTAAATGATCCTCTAACATACAACACAGACACATGTTCCACTATGTTCATAGAAGCCTTATTAACACTTGCCAGAAGCTGGGAAAAAAAACAGATGCCCTTCAACAAGGAATGGATACAGAAACTATGGTATATCTACAAAATGGAGTAATACTCAGCTATCGAAAACAATGACTTCAAAAATTCCATAAGCAGATGGATGGAACAAGAAAGTATCACTTAAGTAAGTAACCCAATCACGAAAACACACACACACACACACACACACACACACACACACACACATATAGTATGAACTCACTGATAAGTAGATATTAGCCCATAAGCTCAAATTAGGCAAGATAAAGTACACAGACCACATGAAACTCAAGAAGAAGTATGATGAAAATGTGGATGTTCAGTCCTTCTTAAAAGGGGGAACAAAGATATTCATAGTAGGGGACATGGAGACAAAGTTTGGAGCAGAGACTGAAGGAATGGCCATTTGGAGCCTGCTGAATCCTGGCATATATATATCCACCAAAATAGTTAATATTGATCAAGCCAAGAAATGCATGCTGATAGGAGCCTGATATAGCTGTCTTTTGAGAGGTTCAGCCACTGTATGTGAAATACACAGACTAATGTTAGCAGCAAACTATTGAAATGAGAATGGGGTCCCCGTTGGAGGAACAAGAAAAAGGATTGAAGGATCTAAAGAGGCTTACAATCCTATATACACAATAATACTAGCCAACAAGAGCTCCAAGGGTCCAAGCAACTACCCAAAGAATACACAAGAACAGACCCATGACTCCAGCTGCATACGTAGCAGAGGATGGACTAGTTGGTCAACAATGGGAGGAGAAGCACTTTGTCCTGTCAATGCTACCCTGCCCAAGTACAGGGGATTGTCAGGGACCATGGGAAAGGGGGTGGATGGTGAGGGGAATCACCCACGTAGAAGAAGAGGAGGGGGATTAGATAGAGGTTTATGGCCAGGAAACTGAGAAAAGGAATAATATTTGAAATGTAAATAAATATCCAATAAAAAATAAGGAAAAACAGAAACAAAAAACAAGTAAAACAAACATAAGCAAAAAACACACAAACAAAAAACCTAGACTAACAGACTGGATATGAAAGAGGACCCAGCATTTTGATGCTTAAAGGAAACACATCTCAGTGACTAAGACAGACACTACATGACACTACAATTTTCCAAGCAAGTGTTCCAAAGAACCAAGCTGGAGTAGCCATTCTTATATCGAAAAATTCACTTACAAACAAAAGTTTTCAAAAAAGAAAAGGAAGGACACTTCATGTACATCAAAGGAAAAATCCACCAAGACAAACTCTAAATTTTGAATATATATGTTCCAAATACAAGGGCACGTACATTCAAAAAAGAAACTTTACTGAAGCACAAAGCACACATTGCACCTCACACAATAATAGTTGGAGATTTCAACACACCACTCCCATCTATCGGAATATCATGGAAACTGAAAATAACAGAGACACTGAGAAACTAACAGAAGTTATGAACCAAATGTACTTAACAGGTATTTATAGAACATTTCATCTTAAATCAAAAGAATATATCTTCTTCTTAGCACCTCATCATACCTTGTCCAAATTGACCATACAATGTATCACAAAACAGGCCTCAACAGATACAAGAATAGATATAATCCCATACATCTTATCAAATTATCACTGACTAAGGCTGGTCTTCAGTTACAAAAAAGCAGCAGAAAATGCACACCCACATAGAAATTGAACAATAGTCTACACAATTATAGCTTTGTCAAGGATGAAATGAAGAAGGAATTAAAGATTGCTTAGAGTTTAATGAAAATGAAGGTAAAACATACCCAAACTTATGGGACACAATGAAAGCAGTGCTAAGAGTAATACTCATAGCTCTGAGTGCCTCCAAAAAGAAACTCGAGAGAACATAATTAGCAACTTGATGGTACACCTAAAGGCTCTAGAAGAAAAGAAGCAAATACACCCAAAAGGTGTAGATGGCAAAAAATATTCAAACTCAGGGATGAATTACACAAATCAGAAACAAATAGAACTGTAAAAACTCAGGACCTGTTTCTTTGAGAAAATAAAAAAAATAGATAATTCCTTTACCAAATTAACTAGGAGGCACAGAGAGAGTATCCAAAAAAATATCAAAATTAGAAACAAAATGGGAGACCTAAAAACAGCATCTGAGGAAATTAATATATTCCACAAAACTGGAAAATATGGATGAAATGGACAATTTTCTAGAGAGATACCAAGTACCAAAGTTAAATCATGATTAGGTAAACCATCTAAGCACACCCATAATATGTAAAGAAATAGAAGCAGTTATTAAAAGTCTCCCAACCAAAAAATAAAAGAGGCTAGGACAAGATGGATTTAGTAAAGAATTATATTACAATATAGCCACAATTATGTCTGTACCTAAACCGCACAAAGACCCAAAAATAATAGGGAACTTCAGGCCATCTTCCCTTATGAATATCAATGCAAGAATACTCAATGAAATTCTTGCAAACCAAGTCCAAGAACACATGAAAATGCTCATCCCTCATGATGAAGTAGGGTTCAGCCCAGAGATGCAGGGATGATTTAATATATGGAAATCCATCAATTTCATTCACTCTATAAACAAACTCAATTTAAAAAACACATAAGCATCTCAATAAATGCTCTGAAAGCATTTGACAAAGTTCAATACTTCTTCATGGTAAAGTCTTGAAAAGCTCAGGAAACCAAGGCCAAGTATGATTGTATACTTAAGAGACCCCAAAAGTTTCACCAGAGAACTACTAAACCTGACAAACAATGCAAGCAAAGTGCTTGGGTATAAAATAAACTCAAACAAACCTGTAGCCTTCCTCTACTCAAAGGATAAACAGGCTGATAATGAAATTACGGAAATGACACCCTTCACAATAGTCCCAAATATTATAAAATACCTCAGTGTGAATTTAACGAAGCAAGTGAAATATCTGTATGACAGGAACATCAAGTCTCTGAAGAAAGAAATTGAAGAAAATCTCAGAAGATGGAAAGAACTCCCATGCTCATGGAATGGCAGAATTAATATAGTAAAAAGTGGCCATTTGGCCAAAAGCAATCAACAGGTGCAATCCCCATTAAAGTTCCAATTCCATTCTTCATAGAGTTAGGAAGAGCTATTTGCAAATTCATTTGGAATAACAAAAAATCCAGCATATTGAGAACTGTATTCAATAATAAAAGAACTTCTAGGGGAATTCCCATCCCTGACCTCAAGCAGTATTTCAGAGCAATAGTGATAAAAAGTGTATAGTATTTGCACAGAGACAAGCAGGTAGATCAGTGGAATAGAATTGAAGAGACAGAAATGTACCCACACAGCTATGGCCACTTAATGTTTGACTAAGGAGCTAAAATCAGCCAATGGTAAAAAGCATTTTCAATAAATGGTGCTGGTTCAACTAGATGTCAGCATGTAGAAGAATGCAAATCAATCCATTTTTATCATCATGAACACAGCTTAACACTAAGTGGATCAAGGACCTCCAAATCAAACCAGATTCACTCAAACTAAGAGAAGAAAATGTGGGGAAGAATGTCAATTACGTGGGCACCGGGGAAAATTTCCTGAACAAATCACCAATGACTTATGCTTTAAGATCGAATATTGACTAATGGGACCTCATTAAACTGCTAAGCTTGTGTAACATAAAGCTGCATTGGGACAAAACGGCAACCAACAGATTGGAAAAAGATCTTTACCAATCTTACATGTGAAAGAGGCCTAATATCCAAAATATTTTAAGAATTCAAGAAGTTAGACACCAGAGAACCAAATTACCCTATTAAAAATGGGGTACAGAGCTAAACAAATAATTCTCTGCTGAGGGATATCGAGTGGCTGAGACATACCTAAAAAATGTTCAATATCCTTAGTTATCAGGGAAATGGAAATTAAAAAAAAAAAAACCCTGAGGTTCCACCACACACCAGTCAGAATATCTAAGATCAAAAACTAAGGCGACAACAGATACGTGTGAGAATGGGGAGAAAGAGGCACACTCCTCTATTGTTGGTGTGATTGCAAACTTGTAAAACCACTCTGGAAATCAGTCTGGAGTTTCCTCAGAAAACTTGACATTATATTAAATTAGAATGCAGATATACCACTCCTGGGCATATACCCAAAAGATGGTCCAACATACAACAAGACACATGCTCCACTATGTTCACAACAGCCTTATTTATAATATCCAGGAACTGTAAAGTAGCCAGATGTCCTTCAATAGAGGAATTGATACAGATAATGTGGTTCATCTATACAATGCAGTACTAATCAACTAGCAAAAATAATAATTTCATGAAATTCATTGGCAAATGTAAAATATTACTCTGAGGGAGGTAATCCAATCACTGAAAAACACACATGTTATGTACTGACAGCCTAAAAACTTGAATTATCCAAGATACAATCCACAGACCACATGAATCTCAAGAAAAAGGATACCAAAGTGCAGATGCTTATCCCTTCTTAAAAGGTGGAAGAAAAATATCCATAAAAGATGATGTAGAGGCAAATTGTGAAGCAGAGTATGAAGCAACTGCCATTCAGAACCTACCCCACATGTGCACCATGACTAGATATGATTGACTAAGCTAAGAATTGCATGTTGTCAGGAACCAGATATGAGAGACATAGTCAGAGCATGTCAAATCCAGAGGTGAATGCTAGCCACAAAACTAAGAACTGAGAATGAAACCCCTCATTGTAGGAATTAGAGAAAGGTTAGAAAGAGTTGAACAGGCTTGCAACCCAGTAAAAACAACAATGCCAACCAACCAGAGCTCCCAGTGAATAAACCACTACCCAAATACTATACATGGACAGACCCATGGCTCCAACTGCATATGTAGGACAGGAAGGCCTTGTTGGTCACCAATAGTAGAAGAAGCACTTGATCCTGCCAAGGTTGAACACCAGTGTAGGGAAAGGTTGGAGGGATTGGTAGGGGGGGTGGATGGGGAGAAGAACACCCTTATAGAAGAAGGGGAGGGGGGTTGGATATGTGGCTTATGTCCTGGAAACAGGGAAAAGGAAATAACATTTGAAATGTAAATAAAAAGAATGTCCAATTTAAAAATGCAATATACATCGAACCAACAGCCAATATAAAATTAAACATGAGATAAACTTAAAGCAATACAACTAAAATCAGGGACAAGAGAAGAATGCCATCTCCTTGTATCTATTCAATACCATACTTGAAGCTTTAGCTAAAGGAATAAGACAACAGAAGGAAATCAAGGGAATGTAAATTGACAAAGAAGTAAAAATACCACTATTTGCAGATGACATGATAGCATGCATAAGCAAACTAAAAAAATTCTATAAGCAAACTTCTCCAATTGCTAAACAACTTCAGCAAAGTGACTGGATACAAAATTAGCTCAAATAAATAAGGTCCTTCCTTTATACAAAGGATAAGCTGGCTGAGATAGAAATTATGGAAAGAACATTGTTCACAGTAATCACAAGCAATATAAAATATCTTGGGTAACTGAAACCAAACAAGGGAAAAATTTGTATGACAAGAACTTCAAGTTTCTCAATGAAGAAATCAAATAAGTCATCAGAAAATGGATAGATCCCCTCATGCTCAATGACTGGTAGAATTAACAGCATAAAAATGACCATCCTACCAAAAGAAATTTGCTGATTCAACACAATCTCCATCAAAATTCTGAAACAATTCTTCAAAACCATGGAAAAAGCAATTCTAAATTTCATATGGAAAAACAAAAATCCAGGAGAGAGGAACAATCATTAGCAATAAAAGAACTTCTGGGAGAAATCATTCACAGAGCAATTTTAAGAAAAACTGCATGGCAGACAGGTCGATCAATGGAATAGGTTTAAATACAAAGAAATAAAACCAAACACTTAAGGACACTTGATTCTGACAAAAAACAAAAAGCTAAAAATATACAATGCAAAAAAGAAAGCTTCTTCAATAAATCGTGCTTGTCAAACTGAAACTATGTATGTAGAAAGATAAAAGTAGATCTATATTCTTCACATTTTACAAACTTCAAGTCCAATTGGATGAAGAAACTCAACGTAAAACCTGAAACACTGAATCTAATTGAAAAGGGAGTGGGAAAGGTCCTCGAACTCATTGGCACAGGGTGAAATTTTACTTTTTATTTTCTTTAAGAAATTGTCTATATTTACATTTCAAATGTTATCCCTTATCCTGGATTCCTCTCACGAAACCCCCTATCCTATATACACTTCCCCTGCTTCTATGAGCGTGTTCTTTCACCTACCCACTTCTCCCACCACCCTGCCCTGTTATTTCCCTACAATGGTGCATCCAGCTTTGTAGGATTAAGGGACTCTCTTTCTTTTTATGCCCAACAATGCCATCCTCTGCTACATACATGGCTAGAGCCATTGGTTGCTCCATGTGTACTTTTCAGTAGATACTTCAGTCCCTGGGAGCTTGGGAGTGTCTGTTTGGTTGATATTGTTCTCCACATGAGTTTGCAAACCCCTTCAGCTACTTCAGGCCTTTCTCTAACTCTGCTATTGAGGGCCCTGACCTCAGTCCAATGGTTGACTGTGGGCATTTGCCTCTGCATTTGTCAGGCTCTGCCAGAGCCCATCATGAGACAGATATATCAGACTCCTGTCAGCATGCACAATAGTGTATGAGTCTGGTGACTGTATATGGGATGTAGCCCCAGGTGTGGCAGTCTCTGTATGGCATTTCCTTCAGTCTCTGCTCCACACTTTGTCTCTTTATTTATAATTACCAGAAGCTGGAAAGAACCCAGATGTCCCTCAACAGAGGAATAGATACAGAAAATATGCTATATTTACACAATGGAGTACTGCTCAGCTTTAAAAACAATGACTTCATGAAATTATTAAGGAAATGGATGGAACTAGAAAATATCATCCAAGTAAGGGAACCTACTCACAGAAGAACACATGTGATATCCATTTACTGATTAGTGGACATTAGCCTAAAAGCTCAAAATAACCAAGATACAATTTACAGACCACATGGAGGTCAAGAAGAATGAAGACAAAAGTATGGATGCTTCAATCCTTCTTAGAAACGGGAGCAAAATACTCACAGAAGGAAATTTCCTAAACAGAACTCTTATGGTTCCAGCTCTAAGATGGAGAATAGGTAAATGGGACCTCATGAAAATGAAAAGCTTCTGTAAGACAAAGAACATAATAAAACAAATTGGCAATCTACACATGGGGCAAAGCTCTTCACCAAGTCCACATGTGATAGAGGGCTAATATCCAAAATATAAACAACTCAAGAAGCTAACCTCCAAAATACCAAACAAGCCAAAAATGTGGTATAAATCTAAATGGAGAATTTATAAAAGAGGAGATTTGAATGGCCAAGAATCACTTAAAAGTAATGTTCAGTATCTTTAGTTATTAGGGAAATGCAAATCAAAATGACCCTGAGTTTCCACCTATTCCAATCAGAATAGCGAAGACCAAAATCTCAAGTGACAGTACATGTTGGCAAAGATGTGGGAAAAGAGGTACACTCCTCCATTACTGGTAGAATTGCAAACAGGTACAACCACTCTGGAAATCAATCTGCAGTTTCCTCAGAAAATTGCAAGTATATCTACCTAAAGATACAGTTATACCACTATGTGGCATATACCCAAAATATTCCCCATCATGCCACTTGGGCATATGTCCAACTATGTTCATAATGGCCTTCTTTGTGAAAGCCAGAAGCTGGAAACAACCCAGATGTCCCACAACAGAAAATGAATACAGAAAATATGGTTCTTTACACAAAGGAATACTACCTAGGTATTAACACGAAGGGCATCATGAATTTTACAGGTAAATTGATGTAACTATAAACTATCATCCTGAGTGAGACAACTCAGACACAAAAGGAAATGCATAATATGTACTCCCTATTAAGTGGATATTGGGCAAACATTTACAGGATACCTGGGATAAAATCCACAGAACTCAAGAAAGTTAGCAAGCCAAATAGCCCAAGTGAGTATGCCTAAATACCACTTGTGTAGGAGAAGAAAGCATTCATGGGGAGGGGGCAGACAGAGGGATAAAGGGACGGTACTGAATGGAATAGGGGAAGGGGAAGGGTAGAAGGAGCAAAATCATGTATTGGGGTATGGGGATCAGCAGAAAGAATGGGAACCTTATAAGGTAGGAGGTGTTGGGGGAGCACTCGAAAATGTATCAGAGACCTGGATAGCGAGAGATGCCCAGGACTCAAAGGCAGGTACCTCAGTTGAAATGTCCAAGATTGGGGAGAGGAAACTTGAAAAGTCAATCTCCAGTAGAAAAACAGGGCAACAATTGCAGTGAGGGGCTTGCCACCCCACAGTCAAAAATTCTGACCCCGAATTGTTCCTGTCTAAAAGAAATGCAGGTGCAAAAATGGAGAGGGGACTGAGTGAAAAGAGCTTCCATGCCTGACAGAAATTGGAATCCAGGTCAAGGGGAGGCTCCAAGACCTGACATTACTTCTGATGTTATGGTATGTTTAAAGACAGGAGCCTAGCATGGCTGCCCTGTGAGAGTACCAACAATCAGCTAAAAGAGTCTAATTCAGATATTTACACCCATCCAATGGAGAGTAGTTGGGAATCACTGTGGTTGAATTAGGGAAAAGCTAAAGAAGTGAAAGAGGAGGACAAATTCATAGGAAGATCAGCAGTCACAATTAACTTTTTTCCTAATATCTCTCAGACACTGAGGCAACAACCTGGGAGCATACACTAGCTGATATGAAGCTCCCAACACATATACAGCAAAGAACTGCTTGGTGTGGCCTCGGTGAGAGAAGCACCACCCAATGCTTGAGAGACTTGAGGCCTCAGAGAGTGCAGAGGTCTGATCGAGCGAGAATAGTGATACCCTCTTTAAGAAAGGGGAAGGAATTAGATGATGAAAAATTGGAGGGTGGACCATAAGGGGTATAATGACTGTGAAAACAATTTAATAATAATAATAATAATAATAATAATAATAATAATAATAATAATAATAATAATAATAATAATAACAACAATAAAAAAGCAAAAACTAAAGTGTTTAAATGTAAAAAATATTGTCATGATAAAATCAACTAAGCCACTAGCATGGGTCAGAAAGCTATCTATCACAAAGATATTGCCTCAACCTTCTTTTTATATATTTAGCAGGTATTCCTAGAGTAATCAGTATCCTATTGTCCACTATAAAATTTAACTATGACTGGAGAGTTGGCACAGTGGTAATGAGCGCCGTTTATTGAAAGGTTATATTTCTCAAAAACTATTTTAATAAGCCAAATGATTTTATCAACTTCTATCCTGTCAACCAAAAGTAAAGGAGAAAATATGATAAATGGGACAAAGGAATATAGACTTCTTTTGGGGTTGATTCCAATCGCTATTGTCAGGATATCAGCAGTCTAATTCAAAATTGTTGCCAAGCTGGAAACAACAATGGTGTGATAATAAAGTAGAAACCAGTAGTACTCCACTGAATCTACAAAAGTGTTTAGGAGTGACCAAGACCAAATGGATTACCAGGAAAGCTCTATTATTTCTCTCTCAATAAAGTGAAGATCAGCAAATATGTGAGACTAAGGAACATCTACATCCCTAATTACATAAGAGCACTGTAAATGTACATTTAATCCGATTCATACTCTCTCCAAACATCTTTTGTCCTCTCATGTCTCTTGCATCAGTAAAACATCAGAAGGATCTGCCTTAGCAAAATACCAGTGAGACTGCATTACATTATACAACCAGAAACTTTTACTCATATCCCGATTTTTTGTTATTAACTTGAGTATTTCTTATTTACATTTCGAATGTTATTCCCTTTCCCGGTTTCGGGCCAACATCCCCCTAGCCCCTCCCTCTCCCCTTCTATATGATATCCCCATTTTTTAAAATTGTCTTTTTCTCTAAGATCAATAATCTACATACTTAAAAATAATTATGAAAATCATAATTTAGAACTTTTCATCATAGTTTAAATGAACAACTTATGTACAATATAGTCTGATAAAATGACCTTGAACTTCTATTAATATAGAATAATTAAAAAAAAACTTAAATCCCAGTCAATATATAGAAATTCAAATATAATTCAATATTTTGTGCGATGACCATTAGAAATAATTTGTAAGCCATTCCCACAGTCTATCATTCACCATTCTGTAGATGAAATTCAGTTGTCTGAAGCTGACAAAGATATTTTAAAGAATATGTTTAAGGTAAACTCCTGCAGGATTTTTCTCAAGAATTGCTCCAGAATAACCAAAAAGAGGAATTTCACTGTCATTTGGACTATAAAACCAATCAAATGATATACCACTAAAGGTACAAACCTATAAAGAGCAATTGAAAACACTTAAGGGCAGTCAGAGTGGAGGATAACAATGAACTGAAGAGCAGTGAATAAGTAATTCAACCAGTGAGTATTTTACATCCTAAATATCTTTTACTATTTTTATTACAGAAGGCATTGCATATAATAATAATTGACTTGAAAGAATGCTTTTTACCAAAACCCTTGTATAAATAGGATAAGGAAGTTTTGTTTTCTCTTTACCTAAATTGAATAATAGTAACCCATTTAAACAATAACACTGGAAGATAAAATGGAGGCAGATTTGTTTTCCTGGCTCCTTAATCATATCCCAGGATCTTAATGCCACATCACAACTATATTCCACTATCAATATTCTGCCATCGTCAGAGCAGATTTGTTCTTGTAAATGAGTTTAATATACTTCACCATGTAGTTGATCTTTAGTAAAACCATCCAAATATAGGGAGAAAGGAGCATAAACAGGATAAGAAGATGTGAACCTGTTAAGAAGTAATTCTTTAAGGATCATTCCAATTACTATTGTCAGGAAACTAGTAGTCGAGGTAAACAGTGTTAAGAAACATGAATGAATAAACAATGATGACATGATCCAGCAGAAACTGCCAGGCCTCCATCAAATCTACAGAGTCAGCAGGAGCAACCAGGTCCAGTTACAATGCTATTATTATTTTGCTGTACCTTTCTCAGTGCAGGGAAGATTGGAGAAGATTTGAGACCAACATGGAGCTTCACAGCAAACAAAAGAAACATGCTGTCACGGTTCAACAAGTCTTATTTATAATCTTCCCAAACATCATGAATGCTTTCATGGGTCTTGTCTCAGCAAAATATGAGTCTGCATGACCAAAATATCACGAGTCTCTATCCCTTGACACAACCAGAAAATTTCATTTGATTTTACTCTTCCAGAAGACCTGCGTTAAGTGCACATCACACACATGGCAGCTGGCCACCATCTCTGACTCCAGTGCTTGGGTTCTGATGTCATCTTATAGAATCCATAATTACTGCATGCATGCTGTACCCAGGCATATATGCAGTCAAAATAACTATATAAATAAAATATGCTATGTGTCTAGAGAGATTGTTCAGTGAACTAGAACATTGGTTTCTCTTCCTGGGTTCCTGGATTCAATTTTCAGTACACACATATTAGTTCACAACCCTCTGTAACTCCAGTCCCAGGGTATCAATCACCCTCTTCTGGACCTTAACAGCACAAAATTACAGGTATTACACAGACACCCTATATTTAAAAATTAAGTATATTAAGTCATCTCTGTAAATCAAAACAATTTAATTTCCAGAATAGGAAGGATTTAGTTTCTCCTGTAAAAATTAAATATGTAAAACACGTGTCTGTCAGTGATGATGAGCAGAAAGGGGCTGAATGCTGGGAAACATGCACCTAGGAAAACAGTAGCATCAACCAGCCACTGATTTGGGTCCCTAATAAAATTACGACAAAAAGTTGAAATGGAAGACAGACAAAGGAAGAAAGCAAAAGTTGTCACCAAGATAAGAACAGTACATGTAGCTCTATCCTCAGGGATAGTTCGAGGGTAGATGCATTGGCTGTGAATATAATGAACTTGCTGCTTGTGTTTGTACAGGAAATTGATGATAGAACTACAAGCCCATATTATGAACATCAAACATAGAAAATCCATGACAAAAAATAAGACAGAATTTAATACAACTACATATTTTTCTGGTATCAATGAGGAACAGAATTTGTAATTCATGTTCATACTTAAATTTTTACTGTCCCTTGGGCCAGTAACTCTTCTAAGAATTTCAATATTTACCAAGAGTTGCAGGATCCAAAAAGTGAGGCAACAGAATCCAATACACCTTGGACATCGTATTATGAGCTGGTTAAACCAAGATAAAGTGGAACCAAGCTTGGTGGCCTGAAAGGCACTGAGAAGGCAAGTGGTATAAAGAGAAACACCCCTTGCTACTCGGTGAATATATATAACAAGCTGACATTCAGCATCACCCATGAAACTCTTCCACCCAAAAGCTGCCATTATCTGAGGGATCCCTCTGAAGAAAAGAAGTAAATTGTTGGCAAAGACCAGTTGGTTAAGAATCAAGTCTCTGGGCCGCATCTTTTGTCCAGTGAGCAAATTGTAGGTATAAAGACAGAAAAGCAAGGAGTTTCCCATGGTGCCCACTCCAGTCTGCATTAAGAAGATACTCCCTACTCCAAAATTGATATCACTCATCATTTTCACATCTCGAGGATATATACTTTATCTTCAGACAGAAAGAAATTCAAAATGTTATTTGTTCTGCCCCATAATTTATATTGCTCATTCTAAGATATATTACTAATATTTCTGTAAGACATGTTTCTATTCTCAAATTTTTCATATGTATTTTGGTATAAGTGTGTTTACCTGAATGTATAACTAGGCAATGTGTGTATGTAGTATCTTCAGAACTCAGATTGTATCAGATATTCTGGTTGGAGGTCAGTCACTAGGTGGGTGGTCAAAACTAAACTTTTAGATACACTGAAGAAACAGGAAGAACACTTCACCCCCAAGGTATCTCTTTATCCCATCCTTTTCTTATTTAGAATGAACCTTTAAATGAATTCTTGTGGATAAAATGGCTACTAAATATATATGAGCAGGTGAACTATTTTTGTAATTTTAAAAGTCTCTTTTACAATTTAAGTCACTGTATGTATAAAATTAAATGAAAAATTTCAACTCTCACAATAACCAAAATTTCATTAAATAGAAACTTTCAAAAATTTAAGAAGTTATGAAGCATAATATTTTATGATTTTTATATGAAGCATAATATTTTATGATTTTTATATGTATAAATAAATAGCAAATAAGAATATGTATAAACTAAAAGATTCTCACCAAACACACCAAGCTTCAGGTATATTTGTGAGTTCACATTTATGATATAAATATGCACATCCACAACATCAATGCATAGAAGTATGAAGACCAAACAATTTACAGGGACAAAAGCAGACATACTTGTATTTCATGTTTAGTTTGAGTTAATATTATCTATACAATAGTCATAGAAATACTTACATAACATGTTTACATAATATTTGTTACATAATATTACATAACATACTTACATAATATTTGTGTCACATTATATAACATACACATAATTTCCTGTACTTCATCAAAATTCAAATTGAAGAACAAAATTAAAGCAGAATATATATGAGTTACTGATAATAATATTAAAAGTCCATTCAACCCCGGGAGGAAATTTTACATTAAATTTAACAATATTGTTATAAAACAAGGAGTATTTTCTGTGCTTTCCACAAATAGACTTAAATTCTGTGACTAAATTGAACATCTTACTTCAACAGTCCAACATGCTGAAAGTTTAGCCATACAGTGAATTGCTAAATAAAGGCATTGTTTTTAAATTCAGGCCTATATTTATCCTAAATTTTGTATGTGAGTTTGCATGTGTGTATGTACAGGTGTATACATTTTATATTAATATATCAATACAATATATAATTAATTTATATTAACATATTAATATTTTATATCAATATATTATATATGTGATCTCTCTATTTACATTGATCAAATACACTATAAATTTATTATTTAATATTAATAATAGTTTTTATATTACTGCATACTCTGTATTTCAACAATAAAGACAAGATATGAACAAATAAATTTGCCTATTTTCAAATTTACTTTGAAGAATCAACAGTAAAATTTCTGAACAAATGTTGGCACTGTTTCATTTTCACTAATCACATATATGTATTGCAAATTCATCCCAAGATATTAAAGTGCCATTCACTCATGTTGTTGCATATATTATATTGAATACAATCCTTCTCTTGGACCACAGCCCAGAGTATATATGTTGCACACATTGTGCCTGATGGATTGCTTTTTGTGAAATGAGCACACACAGTTGAGGGTGCACATTATGAGTGAAACTAGAGCTAGATATAGAAGTAGGCATGAAAATGATAGAAATACTAATTATGGAAAGCTCAAAATTAATGGAATACTTAATCAATCTCTTGCCATGTATCTAAATGCAATGAAATATATTTCCAATTCTAGCTTGGGGCCAAAAATGGTGCAAATGGAAAAT
The DNA here is from genome assembly GCF_011064425.1 of Rattus rattus. Lineage (NCBI taxonomy): Eukaryota > Metazoa > Chordata > Mammalia > Rodentia > Muridae > Rattus > Rattus rattus. The sequence goes on along the minus strand of NC_046161.1, from coordinate 34,115,863 downwards.
CTTTATATTTGAACCAATGATAGTGTTTTTAAGATCACATGTCACAGCTCTGTCAGGGGGTGAGATCTCTTCAGAAGAAGGCTTTGGAAGAAATGGCATTGACATGAGTTCAGCTTCCCAATGATAGTGTATGTGACACATCAAAAAGGTAAATTGATAAATAAAAAAGACTTTACTATAGAATTCATTTTTGTGGTATTTTGAAGTGTTACAATACAGAAAAAAATATTAATCACTTCTGATTACTCATACCTTCTCAGTATAGACAGTATTGCAAGGTAACCAAATATGAACTGAGAAAAAGAATTCCCTGTTGAATATTTTCAAACAAAATTGTAAAATTTGTAGCAGAACAGAAGGAGATCTATGAAATGACCATGGGAGAGTACAGACAGAGCTAGAAGGAGGAAGATTTGAAGAGTAGGCTAAGATTGTACACAATTGCTCCTCAATTAATAAACCATAGAGAAGGCTACAGGGATTCCATGATCTAACAGAATCATGGAAAGTACCCCTAAGAAATGATCATGTGTATCAAACAAATGAGAGAAATGTATTATGAAAGAACATTACCATCCCAAAACCTATTCAACATAATGTTGGCATTGATTGAAATTACTCATTGAATTCTTAGAAAAAAACTGATAAAAAATAAAAGGGATCAGAGTATTTAATGATATTCTTGTGAAGAAATTGACTGAAACCTATCTATGATTTCTTCTCATGCCAATAATGCCAGTATACACATAGTCCTGATTATTTGGTTAAGAATATTATATCTCTAGATCTTTATTAGAGTAATCTTTATTTCAAGGGAGAGGAGAGAAGGAATGCATTAAAACGTCTTGGTAGATAGTATGAAGCTCTGTGTTTGATGCTACATTTAATTATCTCATTCTTGGAGACAACTCAGTGGGTAAAATCCTTTCACAAAAAAAAAAAAATGATAAGCAAGTCTGTCACCAGAACCCATTACAAGTAAGATGTAGTAGCTCAAGGGTAGAATCTCAGTGCTTCATGAGCAAGATAGAAAGTGAAAACAAGAGGAAACCTGGAGTCTGGTGTGCTACTGGGGACGTTTTGCTATATAATCCTTTATAGAGAAGCACCATAAATTTAGGTCAGGTTGGGCATTTGACATTTACATATATACTCTTTATTCTGATTTCAGTGAATTCAACCAGAATCAAATAGCAAAGGCAGGCCAGGTTTCTCTGCATTTCTTGTACAGGGTGTGACAAGTAGCCCTGTGGCCAATATGCATGTGAATGTGTATATAGCAAAATGCAAACAAGCATATGCATACACAGGAACTTGCACACACATATGCAAACAGACACACACAAACACCCAGACACAAACACACTCACACACACACCCAGAGGCAGAGATAGAGACAGAGATAGAGAGAGACAGACAGAGAATAGTGTGCAGAGTTAGGGACATGGATGGTAGATCAGCAGAAACAAATTTGAATGGCATAATGAAGCTTATAATATGTCTGAACATTTGGCATCTTACTTACCTCTAAAACAGGATTATCTTTTCAGCCATAGTGGTTGCTGCAGCATTGTAATCTTTAAAATCAGGAAACAAAGGGAGAAGTATCATGAAATCAAAACAATGTGGGCCAAAGTGATAGACTGTCTCAGCAACTAAGTAAGTCATAATTTGTCACTAATGCACACTGAAAGCCAGACTGATAAGAGTGAAAATATGACAAAAACCCACAAATAAAATGCTATGCTGTGGACACTCAATGTTGGAGCCAATTGTATATCATGTAATGAGTTTGAAAAACTTTCAGAGTTGCAGAGACATCATCAAGAAGTGCAAATGACAACCAAGATCCCTGGATTAGCAATTAAGAACATTGTATGCTCTTCTAGAAGACATGGATTTGATTCCCAGAACATAGTCTAAGACTAATGACCCCGCAACACTCCAGTTTCAGGGAATTTTCTGCACCCTTTTTTTATTCTGTAGATACTAAATTCATGTACTGCACAAACACACACATGCAAATTAAACAAAATACAGAGAAATTAAAATAAAATTGTGTTTTTTAAATTTAAACAGGGTAATGAAAAACAATCACCAAAAAAAATTGCACTTTCCTTTTATACCAACATTTACAGGGTGAAAAGGGAGGATGGTCTTGAGTTCAAGGATACATTAGGCTACATTGTTACAAGTCAGGCTAGACTACACTGTGAGAACCTAACTCAAGAAGAAATTAAAGTGTCAAATAGAAAGACTAATGTATTCACAATGTTTGAATTCAAGAAAGGTAAAGCTGATTAGAGAACTCAATGGATAATTGCACTTGCAACATCATGGTATAAATACTGCCTTCAAGAACAACTGGAAGGAGTCAACTTAGTTAAGTGAAGTCAGTTCTAAATTACATATATGACCACAGACATGTATTAAATGAATTTTAAAAAGTAAGTGAATTCCAAGTGTGATGACACATGATTGATTCCCCCACCCCATCAACAGGGAATGATAGGAGTACCTTTGTGATTTCTAGGGTAGGTACTCATTACATGTTGTATGTATGCATATTATGCATGTATACATACTAAAAGAGATCCACATTGAAATACTCTACATAAAAAAATCAGTGAGCACTGATTAAATTATGTAAAAAAAAATAGAAGATGCTTAGCATAGAAGACAATAATGAGATGAGAAGAAGGAAGGGAAATTCCTTCAGGCAACTTTTAGAAAGTGAAAATTTAAGTGTGTAGATTTATTGCCTTAATTGTTTGTATACATATGGCTGATTCATAAGATTATGTAAAATTTATATGAGCTACAACGATGCATTAAATATCTTAAATGATAAATTCATCAAAATTAGATGTCTAGGACCAGCAAATTTTTCAGCAAGTGTAAAGGGAGTTCTTCTCTTCTCTCTCTCTCTCTCTCTCTCTCTCTCTCTCTCTCTCTCTCTCTCTCACACACACACACACACACACACACAATAAATATATATATATATATATATATATATATATATATATCTCAGACAAGCACTGTAAAATATTGGAATGTGGAGAAAAAACTTGTTGCATTTTTATAGTCATCAGATAAAAGAAAAATTCTAACTAATACCATTTGTCTACTAAATAAATTTCTAATTTTACAAGTATGTTTATAGGGAGGGTTTAAATGTGTAAATAAGTTGTGAATACTTCACTCTTAGTGAACATTCAGAGTATCATAGGTTGCTGTTTGGGCTGCTTGGGGATAAAAGGGACCAAGAGTCTTATCCAGTTCTGAACCCTTCTAACTACAATACCAACCCAAAAGATGCATGATGGAACAGCTCTTTAATTCAAGCTCTAGGGTGGCTGACACAAGCTGTAATGTGACTTTGAGGCTAGGGTAATGCAATGAATGAGATTCAGGACAGTCAATTCTACAGAGTGAAATCCTATATAGAAGGAGGAGGTGGCAGATATTACATGAACAATTGAATTAGTAAAATCCTCAAATACATTTAAAATTTGAAGTTACATTAAAAAAATGAAAACTAACAAGTAAGCAAAACTATTCTGAAAATTTTATGATGGTCTGAAAAGAAATGTAAACACTGAGTTAGTAATTAGAAATATCCTACAATGCAATATTAAAATGATCAAATTATCTCCAAGGAAAAAGCTCTAAACGTTAAAATAATAGTTTTTCAAATACTTTTACGCAGTATTTTTTTAAATTTTGCTTAGGAGACAGGGAATAATAGAGAAGTAGCTTTTGGTCCTAAGACAGTAATTTTTGTTAAACTTTAAATTCTGAAACAATAAGATGCCTTGACAATAATATTCAATTCAAGCATAATGATCATAACAATGTTAGCACAGAACATAAATTAGGGGAAGTATTATTTCTCAACAGGAAGGACATATAGAACTGGAACACCCTGGTGTTACTGGAGATGAGAATATAGGGGAGAAATCCTTGAAAACAAGGTGCCAGAAAGACAGAGCTTTTCACTACATGATAGACATATTTTTCAGCAAGAACCATACAAAGGGGAAAACTAATGTAAACAGAATAGATGGCAGGGAAGAAACTCATAAGAATAAGAATATTATATGTGGCTATGGCTTCATTAAAACAACTAGAGGAAAGGCTGTAAATGTGATGTTTCTGAACTCTCTGGTTGTGTTTGTGAAGCACACTAACTACCAATCCACTGGCCAAGAACCTAGAAATCAAATTCATCATGTCAGGGGAAATGTATCTGAGAGTATACATTGAAGCATATGTAGTTAGCATTGTCCAGGATCATTGCACACAATTTATTTCTCCATTGAAAGTCTTCAAGTTCAATTACCCGATCACTACAAAGTTAATGTCCAGTTTAAGAAACAACAGTAGCTGGTATTATGACAGGGAATTTCTAAAAGTTATCTATCCTAAATCTCTATCCCTCAACTATTGTTCACTCTGTCTGTCCTTCATTCATTCTATATTTTCTCTGTAAATGTCTCCATAATTACCTACACATTTTCTCACATAGTGTGTTCTTCTACACACCACTATATTCCAATTCACAACAAAGAATAATGTTACGACATCCTAAGTTACAGTAGCCTTTACTTTTTCTTATGTGACTATAGTCTATTTTACCCACTTGAAAAATAAATCAAAACTTCTCTTAAATTGAAAAGCATTCACAGAGTGGTCTGGTAGTTGGTGTACTCAGGGAAAATAATTTAATGTGTCCAATGTCATTTCCAGGCTCTGTCATACTGCATACAAATTTACATTCATGGCATTGGTGCAATGGATGGTACCTGGCAATCCTGATGGGACTCTTTTCAATTCATTTGAACTGCTATCAGAGATGCGCACCCTCTCTGAATATTTTCTTCATACAATGATATTTTTTCTATTCTAAGTCATTAGATAGATAATATTGGACATCACAAGTCTATAAAAAATAATGAAGAATAACAGATGATGTGTCAGAGCAAAAGAAGCTGATGAGAGAAATTTTTAGAGTTTAAGCACATGTATAAAAACACATTTCTCTTTCTCTCACAGAGAGAGTGAGGGGGTGGGGGAGGGAGAGAAAGAGAGAGAGAGAGAACAGACATGAATAATAAATCATAATTTTAACTTTGAACATTCCAAATTTTCTCCCACTGAAAAATCATGCTCTAAATGAGTAATGCAAACAAATTTATGTATGTTTCCATGAATCAGTTATATAACATATGATACATACGTGAATAACATACATAACAATCCTCTGTCAGCAAACACTTATCTTTGACTGCTTCCTATCCAGGTAGTACATGCTGGGATGCTATATGTGAATGTGGAATGGAGCCTGTAATATAGTTTTGGGATTGAATGATGTCACAACATTAGTACCTTTTGGGACTTAATGATCTCCCCAAATCAGTAACCTATAAGTTTACTGACAGCAAGTGCATGGAGACAGGAAATTATCTGTGGGGCCATATCTACACTGTGCAACTTCCTAAGTGCTACTGAAAATTATTAAAAATGTCAGAACATGTATAACTACTAGACTGAGATTTGTAGGACATGTGTGTTAGAAATTATTTTATGAAATATAGAGTGATAATTCTGTGACTCGTGAGTTGTGAGTGTGAGGAGTATCTTGGCTAGAGTCATGCTTAACTAGTTCAATTTTAAGTGGATTAATTTAGAACTCTGATGATAATGAGGAGAACAAGAAGACAGAGAGAACAGGAGAGAGAGGACGGGGGAAGGGAGAGGAGGGAGGGGAGGAGAGAGAAAGAGAGAGAGAGAGAGAGAGAGAGAGAGAGAGAGAGAGAGAGAGAGAGAGAGCATAGAGGTGCTCCAAAACCAGATATATAACATATGGTGACTTATGCTTCATTAGGAGTTATGGAAAACCTGTCACTGCACCCTAAAGGGACAGAATGCAGCATCTGGCCTCCAGGAATCAGTCACAGAAGGTGATGTTTATGACCTTATTAGTGGTAATGGATAAAAAAAATTACAGAATGTATCTATAAATGGATCTTCTTTTCATTACTACAGTATCTTTGCCCTCAGAGTCCAGAGCCAGACCAACTTTTTGTTCTGATCATTGTTGTTAGCAGTGTTGATTTCTGAACAAGATAATATTTGAGATACATTTAATGAGCCTCTCTTGACAGCATTGCTATATATGTTTTAGCAACTCTGAGCTACTAAGGTTATAGTTTCTGACAGAGCATCATCTCAAACTGTTGCGTAACAGTTTCGACTGGTACTGAAACAGTCCATTCTGCAAGGAACTTTCTTACACAGTGTTTTAGTTATGGTTTCTATGGCTGGCAAGGGTCATCATGACAATGGTTACATACAGTAATGATTAATAATAATGGTAATAATGTAATAATAATGGTAATCATAATGTTAAATAAGTTTAGATGACATGTCCATCATAGTAGGGAGCTTGAGGACATGTACCCAGACATAGCACTAAAGAATGTGCTGTGAGTTCTATAGCTAGATTGATAGGCCATCAGGAAGATAAAAACCCAGTGGAACTGACTTAAGATTTGAAAGTTCAAAGCCCGGGTTGGGGATTTAGCTCAGTGGTAGAGCACTTGCCTAGCAAGCGCAAGGCCCTGGGTTCAGTCCCCAGCTCCGAAAAAAAGAAAAAAAAAAGACTCTATGAAAGTTTAAAGCCCACCCCAAGTAACACGTTTCCTCCAAAAAGGCCACATCTACAACTGATAAGCCATACCAGTTAAAAATGCAATTCCCCCTCCCCATTCTCCCCCCCATTACCGCCTTCCCCCCAATAATCACGTTCACTAGGGGTTCAGTCTTAGCAGGACAAAGGGCTTCCCCTTCCACTGGTGCTCTTACTAGGCTGTTCATTGCTACCTATGAGGTTGGAGCCCAGGGTCAGTGGGGGAGGGGTTAGGGGAATGTTGGACCGGAAACAGGGAAAGGGAATAACATTCAAAATGTAAATAAGAAATACTCAAGTTAATAAAAAAATAAATTAAAAAATGCAATTCCCTATGCACCTATAGAGGGCATTTTTATTCAAACCAACCAAACCAAGGAAACTAATTCTTAATATATTTTTGAAAATTCTCTTACACTGACAATATTCACAAGGCCTTCCCTTACAGATTAAAAAATAAATCTGAATGTCTCTCTCAGGAAAGTCAAGATTCAAATGAATCTTTTGAGATCAAAACAGATGCCTTCAATTAAAAAAGCCAGTAGAGATTAATGGATAATTAATGTTTAGAATATTAATTCTAAATTAATTAACAGATGGATAATTAAATGTTTAGAACATTTGTATGGAAAGGAAACACTCTACATTGTTGGACAGCCTGAATACTGGGTTGTATGTTCCTGGTTTCTACCTTTTTTGAGTTGTCACACATACTAAAGTGAGCTATGCTAGTGCAACTGTCTTTGAATCATTTCGGCCCCTGTAACACTGCACTCATGCTCCTGTAAGTAACCCTAATAAAACTCAAACTTCATCAAGATAGACATTGATGGTATCCATACTCTGGTCTGTCTTGAGATGCCTATTTCTGGTTAAATGACATGTGTGTTGTCTCTACCTAGAAAAGGTTTTGCCACACACCCACCTCTTTACCAGAGCAGGACAACCCCTTATTAAATCTTACTGTAGACACCACAGACAAATGTATCTATCACCTTTTATCAAAGAAAATTCTTTGTAAGCAAAATGGGGATCATCATAAAAAAAATCAAACAACAAGGAAAAATATCACAACCTGACACAATGCAATAAACAGTGTCACAATAGGAATCATAGAGAATAACAGATGGTTGGGCTTCCAGTTCCAATGGATACATCTACATCCCATGCCCTGAATACATGAATCATGTAACATCACAGAAAAGGTGTAGAAAATTTTAAAAACCCACAATACAGGGAAGTCTTCTATGAGGCTAGATTTTCAAGAAATGGCAGCACAATCACAATCTGAAGAATGACAATAATAATAGATATGCTAATTTTGAATTGAGAAAACCTTCTGGTGTCACACACTTGAACAATAAACTATAGTGTAGTTATAAGTGCAGACACTGCGAAAGGTTGAAGCCCCCAAAGATGAGCCACCCCCCCAATTATCTAACAGAGAATGGATGTTGCTTGAATTCTGTATATATATATATATATATATATATATATATATATATATATACACAGAATATATATATATTATTTAATATATATATAACTTTGATTACTAGATAAATGGAAAAGAAGCTATCAATGTGAAGGTTCATTGAAATAGTGTGAAAGGAGAAGGCATGTACTGGAGAAGAAAAGAAGCAATAAAATTATATATGAATTCAAATATATTTTTTAAAATTTGAAAACAAAAAATGACAAAATGTTTACTTAATTGAAATTTAGGTACATTTGATCCAAAATGTGTTCAATATGGGCCTTTTTTCCACAAAAATGATAATTATACGTAATAGGTATAGATAGTCATTAAATTATATTAGAGTAAATGTCATAACTGACTTATTTGAACCATTTTGGAAATTTGAGACGATTTTATACTTTTCAAAATCATTCGATTACTGAGACAAAATTCAATTTATTTAAGTTTAAATTTCACACGTCAGGAGGAATAGATGTTCATTAATTTATTGCTAATTTATTTTTTAATAAATACTATACTTTAGTCCCTAAATATAGCGGAGGGTTTTTTTTTCTGTGTAGTGGTATATAAACCATTATACATAATAAAATTGCTCATTATAATTTCTTAAAGTTTATTATGTTTTTTATCATGTCTTTAGTTTGCTTGGAGATTTAAATCATATGAGGAGTGCATGGAGGTAATGTGACATCTACCATAGGAAATTGTTTCTTTTTTACTGTCTGAGTATTGGTTAAACAAAATTTTTGTGTTTGATAGAAATTGCTTTAAAAAGAAGAAAAGAAAATGCTTTATTTCTAGCACATGGTGATATAATATTTAATATGTATAATGCTATTTTGTGTTACCTACATATATTCTGAATCTGTCTTCTATTTGATTCTCTAATGTTGCAAACTTATGAGGCAGAGAATTAAAATTATTAAAAGAGGCCAAAAACTTGTTTGGTTAATTTGAAAATGTTATGTTTAATTCCATACTGCAGAAGTAAAACTGATCATGCTTATGTGGGGTTGGAATATGTCTATTGAAATTTTTAGTAGAAAGACATATGCCTTCATTAATATTTTATCCTGCTCTGAGAAAGTGAAGAGTGGGTTAAGAGAAAAACTTTGAATATCATGTCTTCTTGAAAACAAAGTATAGAGAGAAGTGTCCAGGCACCTAATATCCATCTTAAATATTTATCTAAAAGGCATTTAATTTCTGCCGTCTAGACTGTTCCTCAGAAAGTTTACAATTATCTCCAAATATCAATGTAGTTGTGTAACTAAGCCTTAAGTGCATTGGACTTTGGGTCATTTAAAAGCCAATCCAAGACTGAGCTATGCTTTAGTATGAGAGTTCTTGCACAGTATAGACAAGAGTTTGCCATAATTTTCTAACACTTCCAAATAAAATAAGGAAAATTATTATATTGCCACAGATATCAAAGACAGTTTAAACTGCTACAAGGAATACGAAATGATGAGCAAGTGATCAAGGGCATTCAAATCTACAAATTTTAATTTTGATTCTAAAGACTGTGGAAGACATAAGACTACCAACCACTATCTATGGGAAATAAGACAAAGAGAAGGGAATAGCAACTATAAAACTATGGGTGTAACAGCCAACACTCTATTAGAAATATAAAACAGGAAATTTTACAAAGTAGAAATAGCATGATTGCCGCTCCCAACCTTGACCAGCAAGGAAGACACGACCACAGGAGATCTTCTTCAAGCAGTTTTACTCAGGAACCTTGATACAATCTTCGGACCTCTATCTCTTCTGACTCTCTCTCCCTTCTGACTCTCTCTCTTCTGACTCTCTCTTCCCGGGGAACGCCCTGCACCACACTTAAATAGCTAGCACTGGCCAGTCCTAGCAAGCCACATGGGTCATGTAGATAGGCTGTCACTATGCGGAAGCTAGCAGGTCAGGCAGACATAGCCAAATAAGGACTTGTTTACTACAAGGAGTGCTCACCATTGGGAGGGTGGAAGGCAGCTCTCTACACATGATATTTAGAGTTCCGAATAAACCTTGTGAACAGATTTCTACTGAGAATAATTGATGGAGCGCTAGTGAAGATATTGCTTTTAAAAATTACCAAATATGCTCTCAAAAATAGTTTCTTATCTTTTACTTTACTTCCTTCCTTTCTTTCTTTTCTTACCATTTTTATGCCAGTCTCTTGTAGCCTAAGCAGTTCTTGAGCTTGATAGGCACCAGAGGATGAACTTGGAGATATTGTCTTTATCTTCTGAGTATTATAAGTCTTCACAAATTTTCCACCCTCTCCATTTATGTGGCATTAGATATATATTAACCCAATAACTTCATGAATGCTAAATTAGAGGTTTGACAATTGAGCAATATACATGTTAAAGACAACAAGAAATGATGGAGAACTTTTAAGTTTGAAAAAAGAATGTAATGCAGAAATGAATGCAAAAGTCGTTTCATAGAAGCAAAATGAGGAAAGGCCAGAAACCTGCAAGGGACCTCGGTATTACAAGAGCAAGAGGTCAAACATTGTTTTGTTTTGGAGTTTTGATTTTGGAGTTTCAATTGACTTTGAACATGAAACAGTATCACAATATTGGATTTCCCCACGTGAACATATTTCACTGAGCACATATTTCTTATGATTTTAGAGCTTTCAGTTACTTGTGTTTTATGATGGTCCCAATTATCCAGCTGGACAGTTTTGTTGGTGCTTTTATGCTATTTATAAACCTAAGACTGTGTTTATCTGTATAACATATATGAAATACAAACAATAAAGAAATATGCAGCTACTTTTTTGTTTCTGTACTTAAATATTCGTTTAATTGTCCTCCCTCCCTTCCTTCCTTCCTTCCTTCCTTCCTTCCTTCCTTCCTTCCTTCCTTTCTTTCTTTCTTTCTTTCTTTCTTTCTTTCTTTCTTTCTTTCTTTCTTGACAGGTTCACATTACTTAGCACTGGCTGTTTGTATTCACTTCATATAACCAAAACGTCTAGACATCACCAATCTCCCTTTCTTGCCTCCTGAGTCCTAGGATTAAAAGCATGAATTACCAGTGTGTGTTTATTTGTTTGTTTGTTGGTTCGTTTTTTCCTGCTTTTGTAGTTTGTTTTTGTTTTGATTTCTTTTGGTTTGTTTTTCTTTGATTTCCTTTATTCACTTAATATAATTCTCTTTTTGCATCCATTTTCTTTCTTTCTTTCTTTCTTTCTTTCTTTCTTCTTCTTCTCCTCCTCCTCCTCCTCTTCCTCCTCCTCCTCCTCCTCCTCCTCTTCCTCCTTCACCTTCTCCTTCTCCTCCCTTTCTTTCTTCTTCTCTTCTTCTTTTTCTTGCTTTCATTTTTCCTTTGGTCTTTAAAATATTTTGATCTGGTATTTTATTTATTTACATTTTAATGTAAATGTATTCTGCTTTGCTTCCACAAACCCCCTATCCCACTCCCCTCCTCTCTGCTTCTATGAGGGTTCTCCCCTCCATCCATCCAATCCAACCTAACAGCTCTAGAATTCTCCTACATTGGGACATCATATCTCCAAAGAACCAAAGCCCCCTTCCCATTGATACCAGATAAGACAATCCTCTGCTACATGGACATCTGGGGCCATGGGTCCCTACATGTGTACCCTTTGGTGGGTGGTTTAGTCCTTAAGAGCTCTAGGGGTTCTGATTGGTTGATATTGTTGTTCTTCCTATGAAGTTGCAAACCTCTTTACCTCCTTCCTTCCTTCCCCAAACTCTTCCATTGAGTTCCCTGTGCTCAATCTGATGGTTGGTTATGAGCAACATTATCTGTATTGGTCAGGATTTTGAGAAACAATCAAAGAATAGCTGTAGCAGGCTCCTGTCAGTAAGCTCCTCCTCTTTTTTTTCTATCCATTTAATTTATTTTTTTTCTAATTTTTCTCTTTCTCCTTTTTTTCTAAATTTTTTATATATTTACATTTCAAATCTTATCCCATTTACTGGTTTCCCATCAATATACACCATATTCCATCTCACTAATCTCTGCTTCTTCTTCTCTTCCCACACACATTGACCCAACCCTTCCTGCCTCCTCTCCCTGACATTCCTATCCACTGAGTGGGGGATGGGGGTTAAGCCTTGGCAGGACCAAGGGGTTCTCATCCCATTGGTGCTCAACAAGGTACACACGAAGCTGAAGCCATGGGTCTGTCCATGTGTACTCTTTGGATGGTGGTTTAGTCCCTGGGAGCTCTGGTTTTTAAGTATTGTTGTTCTTATGAGGCTGCAAACCACTTCAGGTCCTTCAGTCTTTTCTCCAACTCCTCCTGTAGGAACACCATTCTCATTCCAATGGCTGGTTGTGAGCATCTGCCCCTGAACTCATGCTCTCTCAGAGCCTCTCAGGAGACAGCCCTTTCAACCTTTTTTCAGCATGCAATTCTTGGCATCAACAAAATTGTCTGGGTTCGGTGGCTATAGGTATATGGGCGGGGTGACAAGTCTGAGCAATCTCTAGATGACCATTCCTCAGTCTCTGCTCCAATATTTGTCTCTATATCTCCTCCCATGAATATTTTTGTTCCCCCTTCTAAGAAAGACTGAAGAATACTATATGCACTTTGGTTGTACGTTTTCTTGAACTTCATGTGGTCTATGGAGTTTATCATGAGTAATCTGAGCTTTTAGGCTAAAATCCACTTATTAGTGAGTGTAAATGTACCTTTTCTGATTGGATTAAATTACTCAGGGTGATATTTTCTACTTCCATTCATTTGCCTAAGAATTTCATGAGGCCATTGTTTTTAATAAGTGAGTAGTACTCCATTGTGTAATTGTATCACATTTTCTGTATCCATTCCTCTGTTGAGGGAAATCTGTTTTTTTTCCAGCTTCTGGATATTAGAAATAAGGCTGTGGTTACCATAGAGGAGCATGTGTCTTATTTATATGTTGGAATGTATGGTGGATAAATGTCCAGGAGTGGTATAGCTGGGTCCTTGGGTAGTAGTATGTCCAATTATCTGAGTAACCTCCAGATTGATTTCCAGAGTGGTTGTACCAGCTTGAAATCCCAACAAAAATGGAGAAGTGTTCCATTTCTCCACATCCTCTCCAGCATCTATGTTCACCTGAATTTTTCATGTTAGTCATTCTGCCAGGTGTGAGGTAGAATCACAGGTTTGTTTTCATTTCCATTTTCATGGTGGGTAAAAATATTGAATATTTCTTTTGGTGTTCCTCAGCCATTTGATATTTCTCAGGTGAGAATTCTATGTTTATCTCTATACCCTATTTTTAATAGGGTTATTTGATTCTCTGGCCTTTAACTTCTTAAGTTCTCTGTATATATTGAATATTATCACCTTATCATATGTAGAATTGGTAAAGATCTTTGCCCAATCACTTTGTTGCTGTTTTGTCCTAATAACAGTGTCCTTTGCTTTATAGAAGCTTTGCAGTTTCATGAAGTCCCATTTGTCAATTCTTGATTGTAGAGTATAAGGTATTGGTGTTACCCCAGTGTCCATGTATTCAAGGCGCTTTCCCAACTTTCTTCTATTTGTTTGAGTGTACCTGGTTTTATCTGGATGTGTTTCATCCACTTGGACTTGAGCTTTGTACAGGGTGATCAATTTGCATTTTTCTACATGCTGACAGTCAGTTGAACAAGCATAATTTGATGAAAAACCTTTCTTCCGCTGGATAGTTTTTGCTCCTTTGTCAAAGATCAAGTAACCATGCATGTGCGTTCATTTCTTGGTCTTCAGTTCTATCTCATTGATCTACCTGCCTGTCTCTATACCTGTACAATACAGATTTTATCACTATTGTTCTGTAATAGAGCTTGAGGTCATGGATGATGAATCCCCCAGAGTTCTTTTATCATTGAGGAAAACTTTTGCAATCCTATTTTTTGGGGGATTTTGTGTTTTTTTGTTTTTGTTATTCCAAATGAATTTGCAAGTTGCTCTTTCTAACTCTATGAAGAGTTGAGTTGGAATTTCAGTGGTGATTGCATTGAACCTGAACCTAGATTTTGGAATGATGCCATTTGTACATTATTAATCTTGCCAATCGATGAGCCTGGGAGATCTTTCCATCTTCTGAAATCTTCTTCAATTTCTTTCTTCACAGACTTGAAGTGCTTGTCATACAGTTCTTTCACTTGCTTGGTTAGAGTCTGACCGAGGCATTTTATATTTTCTGTGACTATTGTGAAGGATGTCACTTTATTAATTTCTTTCTCAACCTGTTTATCCTTTGAATAGGGTAAAGGTACTGATTGCTTTCAGTTAATTTTGTATTCAGCAACTTTGCTCAAATTGTTTATAAGGTATAGGAGTTCTCTGGTTGAATTTTTGGGCTCACTTAAATATACTATCATATCATATGCAAATAGTGATATTTTGACTTCTTCCTTTATTATTTGTATCCCTATGACCTTCTTTGGTTTTCAAATTGCTTTGACAAGGATTTCCAGTACTATATTGAATAGGTATTGAGAGACTGGGGAGTCTTATCTACTTCCTAATTTTAGTGTGATTGTTTCAAGTTTCTTTCCATTTAGTGTGAGGTTGCAACTCGTTTGCTGTATTTTGTTTTTACTACGTTCAGGGAAAGGGAGAGAGTGGAATAAAGTATGAAAGAGAGTTCAATAGCTGAGAAATATTTAGGGTAGACAAGTGAATAGTTAGAGGGAGAAATTGAAGGTGGCAAATGTAATTACAGTTATATTTCAAAAGTAAAAATATCATTTTTAAAAATTTAATTTTTTCCAACATGATCTATCACTCTAAAATTATTTTATTAAATTATTAAATGTTCTAATGATTGTTAATGTTAATTGTGACATAAAGATTTTTCTCATATGCTTTCTTTCTTCACTAAATATTCTTTTCATATTTAACTTACTACATTTCTCAACTTCAAACAAATTGTGTTTGAAAGTTAAAAAATAAATTTGGAACAGTCAAAAAATAATGCCATTAGCCATGATGATTAGGGTGCTAGGGTCTTTAGATTTTAGTACCCAGTTGGTAAAGAACACACATTCTTGAATTATAAAACATGGAAAATATAAGCTAGAATGTTCAACAGTACTGGATAGTTTTTACAGTGATTGACATAATTGTAAATATTACACAGGTGCTAAGCCTGAGATCTACAGAAGCAAGTCTTTTGAATTAGTGTGCTGAACATCATGTGTGTAACCAACTATTTCATAATTGAATTGAAGTCCCAGTTCAGACAATAGAACACATTCATTAGACCAGTATCAGGAAGGAAATTATTTGTGTAGAAAACTATATACCCTTGGAATAGGCTAATATTATTATTCTATAGAATCTGTCCCATAAACTATTAGGCTTGTCTATTTATCAACTCTTACCAGAGAAACATGGTTTTGTTTTTTTTTGTTTTTTTTTTTTGCAGTCTTTTGTGATTAACATAGAGGGCAAGAAGATGCTGATAGTAGGATACTTTGGATGGGTTAGCTAAAAATAGAATCCCTGTATCACACTTTTTCTTCCCAAGGCTCAGGGATCATCATGGAAGAAGGCAGAAAGTGTGAAAGTGACAAAGGGATAGATGATTCAAAGGAAACAAGTTCTGTTCAGAAAAATATGTGCTATCACTTTTTATGATAAAATGTGCAAAACCTGCACAGGATCAAGCCAGAAAATATGCAACTAATGGAAGATAGTTAAGAAGACTCTCTCTCTTAGCTTAAGTGATAACAGCCACAGATGTCTTCTCAGAGAAGATGTGTCAGATTTTTTTTTCTTTTGTAGTATTTGACATTTAAGAGACTGCTTATGCTTTCATAGATGCCTCCGTACTAAACACATAGCAGCAACATTAACTAGACTTAGATTGCTTTATGTTTTGTTTTTGTATGTTATTTAGTAAAGGTACACATAAACTAAGAGTCAATAGGGATTCATGGATATAAAAAAGAAAGTCAAATGGAGATTGTACTTGAGGAAAACTGTAATGCTTGCATAAAACTACCCATGATACATTTTAATCAATAAAAGTTAGAGTTCTGATTTTTCTTTTAAATGGATAAGTTTACTTGCACTGAAATATGCTTACAAAACTGGTTAATTGTCCTTCCACAGGAGAGTTGGTCTGCCTTCAGAGATCAAAAAATGTGATGCCTTTTAAAAACATTTTGTTCTTCTTAATATGTTTACAAGAAACTCTTAAATATCTTTTTTAATTGGAAACTGTAAAAAGTTTCATATATGATTTTGCCTCCCAAAGCCACTGCTGTCATTGCCACTGCTAATTGAGATGAAAATTGTAGTTCTGGAGGGAGGTGAGGTCACAGAATCAGAGACTTCGACCTTACACTTTCAATTACTCTCTTATAGCATTATTTATTAATGATTCAATGTCTGCCAAATGAACCCAGAGGGAAGAAGCCAAAGGAGTATTTAGAAGTCTGATGAGCAAAGAGTCCTTAAGAAGTATTCATGCATTTTAATGGAAATCTGGTGTAGAAACAGATCCATGGAACAGATAGTGACTGTACAAGAATAATAGCAAAACTAAGTGCTGAGTAAGAAAGATAAAAGTATTCCTGCACTTTTACCAGTACATGTTATTTTTCACTGTAATAAAAGTCCCCCCTTATTAAGGCTTAATAACGTAGTACATCTTATAATGAAAATATACAAATAACAAAATCTTCTTATGTGTTGGTGTATCTTTTGAATATATGCCCAATAGCTGTACAGCTGGGTCTTCAGGTAGAACTGTGTTCACTTTTCTGAGGAGCCATCAGTTTGATGCTGACAGTTGTTGAACCAGATTACAATCCCAACAGCAATGGAGGAATGTCCCTCTTTCTCCACGTCCTTACGAGCATCTACTCTTATCAGGTTTTTTTTTTTAATCTCAGCCATTGTGATTGGTTTGAGATGGAATCTTGAGTCAGTTAGATTTGATTTCCTTGATGAAGAATGATGTGGAACATTTCTTTGAGTCCTTCTTGAACATTAAAGATTCATATAACTGTTCATTTTGTGTGTATGCATGCTTTCTCTCCGTGTGAATATAAAAAGTATGACAATGCATTCCCTGCAGGGGACAGAATCAGGTATCAGAACCCCAGGGAATTGGTATTGTTTGTACTTATGGACCACCCTGTGGGTGCTGAGAACCAAAAAATAACAAGTGTTCCTTATGACTGAACCATCTCTTTACATGTCCCAAATGAAAAGTTTATGCAGCCATAACAAATGCCAATACTGTGAACAAAGAAAACTCCATAGAAGGATGGAGTATATTGAGAAGATCACTCATGCCTTTGTGAGCACAGACTGAGGCAACTGTATTTTTGCCACACTAGGCATGTCCAAATCTTTTCAGTATCCACTCTAATTCTAAACATTATTATTTTGTATCTTCCTTTTCCAACATTCCTCTCTCAAGAGTGGAAATAATGTTATTGTCCAGAGTATAATTATATACGTCAAAGATGGATAGCAGTGACTCATAAATTTTTGATTCTAGAATTCTTAGTCATTGTCATTCAAGAAGACTCAAAGGCCATTGAAGCCCTTAGAATGAAGTGTCTTGTCAAAACTTAATAACTTTTTCTATTCTCACAGATAAGGTGATATAAGTCTACTGTCATCATGTACCTGAGGATATGAATGTCCTCTCAGTAAGCAACTCCAGATAGGTAGAACATTAAAGAACTTTGAGAAATGCTTTGTTTTCACTTGTTTCACATTTTGCTAATCCTGCCTATCAATTTACATGGGAGATTTTTCTATTTCCTTATGTCTCTTCAATTTCATTCTTTAGAACCATGAATTTATTGTCATACAGATCTTTACTAGCATAACTAGAGATACCCCAAGATATTTTATATTATTAATGGCTATTTAAAGATTATTTTTTCCATAATCTTTATTGTCCTCTTTACCATTTGTATGAAGGAAGCCTACTGTTGTAATATTATTTGATTCGGGATTATCATCAATCATCCTGGTGTTGTAGAACTCTGATGTATATTCTTGGGCTGTATATTTCTGGATCTGCAGGTCTGTACTATTCAGGATCCTGAAGACTAATGAAGTGGGTCAGACAGAGATTTAGCAGGAGAATACAGGTCTGTCTGTGCCATCAGATGGCTCAGGGTAGCTTGGTATGTCTCAGAGGACTCAGCTAGAAGGGAACATTAGTTAGGGAAAGAAGCTAAGCTGTATGTTTCAGGATCAGCTGGTCTGATGAAATTGGGTAGAGAAGTATATGAAAATGTGAGTGGAGAATAAAGGTTCCCCAGGATAGCAATCTGGACAGGGCATCTTGGCTTGCTCCAAAGAACTCAGCCAAGATCTAATTCTTAATGAGATGCAAGGTGTTACTTGAAAAATCATTGTAACACATTTTGTGATTTTAATAATTTTTCTTATATAAAATTGTTATAAGGTAAATTCCCAAGGTCAACTCAACAGGACAAATGTCCAAATAGAATGTCTGTTATGTGCTCTTTCTGGCTACATACACAGGTATACTTTCCACACAGTAGTCTCAAACTGATTTAATAAAAACTCCATCAGTTATTTCATATTTTTTGACACACAATTGTTACCTCTGCCCAACTTTACCTGACATTGAGGGTTAAGGGTGAGTTGGTGGAGAATCATTGACACAGACTCCCATAGCATGTAAGAAATGTCCCAGCAAGCTCTCTGAACTCTATTGCAAGTTTAATACCCACCAGTGCCACAACTGGTTTCAAGAAAGCATTTCTTCTCAATAGTAGTTCCTGATTGAATGGCATTATTTGCACCAGCAATATTTGGTCTCTCTTAGGCAGTCCTTAATTAGGTCCTCCTGCAGAAATGCTGGTGTCACAGGTTGCCTTCAATTATGTCCTCCTGCAGGAGATGCTTCTGTGACTGTACAGCCCCCAGCATTTACATAGAGACAGCCCTATCATTCTTGCCAAATATCCAGCCTATTGTTTGTAGGTTTTGTCAGCCTAGTGGAAACTGGGATGCCATTCCCTTCACAATTTTGACCCCATCTCAGAGGATTCTCTGTATACTGGACTATGAATGTCTTAGTTTGCCCTTAGTATCTTACCTGTCATTGACTACTATACCTCGAAGTAATATCACTCTTGACACATGTCATACAACAGGGAGACAAGAAACAGCCTTCATGGTGGTCTCACCAAATATGCCACTCATGATTTCATTACTTTCTGGCTGGGGGCAATTCAGACTTTCCAGAGACATCAACACCTGGAGAGTCACCTTATTTATGGAATGCTTCCTGTAGATATGTTGTGCAAAACACTTAAAACAATTATGATTAGTATGACAATTCCCCTCACCATAGGATAAGTGGCTATCCACGAGGGGTCAAACAGCCTCCTAATATTGTCCCATACTTTTTCCAATAATCTGGCATTTATGGAGTTCAGAAATATCCTGGACAAATCAAAATCGGCTATGTTCTCCCTTAACAGTACAGAACAATTAAGGAATTTGTATGATCAGGTACTTCAATATATTGAGCCAACTGTATGACTTCAGTGGCATTATATACCTGGTAAGAAGTTAGGCAGATGGAGTGACACTTGGGGTTGCATGTCAATAGAGACATGTCTGTAACAAGGAACAATTCTTCTGCCAGTAAGTCTATCTGTTGTAAAATGAGGATGGCTTGATAAAGATGTTTACTTAGTACATTCTGTGTGTGCAGCACCTCAGCTGACATAAAGTCTATAGCATTAACAGTCTCCCCTGTAGTCACTGTTTGGGTTAATGCAACAACAGTTGTTATTGTCCCAGCAATGCCTATAATGATGGCTGCAATAACAGCAGTTGTAATACAAAAATTCTCCTTTCCCCAGTGAAGGTATTATGAGTCTGGGGCATCAGATTGATAGCATGAAAGTGGATTGTATTTACTACAGTCATCCAAATAGCTGTTGTTTCTCTCATCAGGATATCCATTGTTGAATACGCCATCCAGCATGTGGTCAGGAGACATTTATCATTTCATCAGTCAAGGCTGTTTCTGACAGTGGATGCATTAGTGAACAGAAAGAAAAAGCAGAGTTGGACACTGACTGGAGTGGCTGTCCAGCCAACCTGGCTGCCAGTAGTAACATTCATGGGTGTTGTCCCACTCCACATTTTTGCCAAAGAGTTTATGTGGAAATATGTCCCATTAAAGAGACAACAATCTTTAAGGAGAGTAAAGGGGTATAAATCAAGACAATCAAAGGGGCCACATGAATCTCATTTGCTTATAATGGGGTCATATTGGAATCTAATGGGATCCCTGTTAACATAGGGAGTAATATTGGAAGCATCATGTGAGATAAACCTCTACATACCATGTGTGTGTTTAGATGATAATATCAGGTAGTCCTCAGCAAATTTTATACCTTGTGAAGGCCAGCCATTCTCCCAAAGCATATGGAGTCCTATGAAAGTTTGCACTTGTAGTACCCATGAAAAGAGAGGCAGGGGTGGATCCAATATGATTGGAGGATCCTTTGGGGATTTGTAATCACTAAGGGGAACATGAAATTCTATGCCTAGCATGATACTATAAGTTAGATTACTGTGAAAGCCTCCATGCTCATATTATGTAGCTAGATATATGGGCCAACAAAGGAGACATTGGTGGCAAAGTAGAAAATTAACTCCATTGGGCAGGTACATTTAATCATCCTGTAGTAGTGACTAAGTTCATGAAGTGCAAACAAGAACTCACATTGGAAGAGCAAAAAACAAGGTAAGGTGGGAATTAAGAAAATATGGTGGGGAGGGGAAGGGGCTTCAAAGACAAGAGCACTTCAGCAATCCCAGGTTGAAGAAAAATTAATAAGCACAATTTATACATCTTCATATGGTCTTCTTCTGGCTCCTTACTTAACCCCTGTTCTGTAGCCAGTGATAATCTCTCAAGTGTACCCATATTGACACAGTTGCATGCTGAGGGAAAACATAAACATAATCTTGCCCCCTTGTCAGAAGCAGAGTGGGTGGTTGCCACTGAGAGGTTATTGGGTCCCTCCATCTAACCAACTGGAAGGAAATATCCCTTGACAAAATTGCCAAGTGGGACTCAGCCCTTTCTCATCAAAGGAGGGAAGTTCACATGGAGCAGTACCTCCACCAAGGCTAGGTATGGATCTCTTTTGGATTCTCAGGAGGTGACCCTAGCAAGTTCTCCCTTAAAGGACCGACTTGTTCTTTCTACAACTGCTTGACCTTGAGAATTTTAGGGTATCCCATATGAGTGACTGATTATCCATGAGGATAGGGAGGCTATGAACTGCTGAGATGTGTTGGCAGGTCTTTTGTTAGTCTTGAGTGCCCAAGGCACTACCATTACCAGCATTGCTGATTTCATGGCCTTGATAACAGGGGAGGCCTTTTTACCTGTCATGGTCACAACATAAAAGAAGGCCAATCAAGCAACCTGTACATATCTAAGATTGCCAAAGGCTGAGTAATGAGTGACATCTATTTCCCAGTTTGCTCTGGGTAGTAGACCTCTAGGATTAACTCCTGATCTGCCAAGGGGACCCAATGGTACAAGAGGTGTGCAAGTTGTACAAGACCATGTAAGAAATTTATATTCTGACATAGACAAGAGCTTATGTAAATTCTTAGGAGAAAGGTTAAGTTACTGGTATAACATTATGACTTGTTCTAGCCATTGCATGTCTACAGCCATAATTTGGGATTCAATTCTATTATTTCTTTGTGCTATTATGCCAGGCAATTTAGAATGTGATCTTATGTGTGAGGGGAATTAGGGATAGGCCCTATTCTTGAGAGTCTTCTGAATAGATTTTTTTGCAGACATGTAAAGGCCTGTTTTGGTCATTAATATAGGAGAAGAACATAATATATACAGGTTGAACTACATTTTGGTTATCTGAGAAAATTAACTGGCTCCCATTGGCAACACTCAAAACTTTTCAAGAGACCAAATAATTCACCCAGTTTCAGTGAGCCACAATTAGGGAGAATATGAGTTGAATCATTTCCCCCCGTTTGCTGAATAAAAACTCCATATCTGGTTTTATTGGCATCAGAAAGGACATGGTTGTCTTATGAATGGCACAAGATCTAGGTTTGATATGGGGTTTAATTGTAACTGGCATCTGGGAAAAGGTAGGAAGATACTGATCTCAGGGCATATAATAATGGAACAAGTCTGTGAACTCATTACCATTTCTTGAAAGAGGAATATCTGCCCATAATGATTAAGAATATCATAAGAAGAATGGTAGAATAATTTTATCTGCTTCCCTATTATAAGATCCCCTTGCTAAGCCTCTCACCTTAAGGGCAATGTTAAAATTCGAGGTAAAATTTTAGTAATTCAGAATGTGCCTGGTGCAATCACAATGGGCCCATTCTGCCATACCACAAGGCCCCCTCAAGGAACCACAGATTTATGGTCAGGAGGTGTTTGCTTAGATCAGGCCTTTCCACAGTTGATGCCGAACGGAACACCATAAATATTCCTAATAGGTTTTTAGTTTCACATGCTAGTTTAATCCCGGTGGAGGGGCTGTTAGATCTCTCTAAAAAGAAAAGAGGTGCCTCATCTCCTGGTCCAGAATAGGAAAGGTTTGAGCCAGTAAACAGTTCCACACAATTGTTATAATTCTAGGAGGGAATAAGTTTCTTTTGCAACACTGGAAAAGGCCAGGATCTTAATATTGCCAGAGGTAGAAAAGTCTGAGAATGTATATGGAACTCTCTGAATCTTTTCAGGAACAATGTTCAAGTTTTTTCTATGTTAACAACAATTGAGAGGATGCCCTTCAAAAACGGGCACTCTAGGGTGTACAAGCATAATGCAATCCATGTAATTGACATCACTGGGGTTCCTGTATGACTTCAGCCACATATAGCTAATGTTCAGACTATTTTTCATTTACTCAGACAGGACTATCCATTGATATCTCTTAGCTGACTTAATTCATACAACACCTCTATGTTGTGAAGGAAAAATGCCATCTATCCCAAGGAGCAAAAGAAATCTGGAAAAAGGAATACTTAACATCTAGGATCACCATAGACACTTGGGTGAGATAGAACTAGGATAATGTGGTCCTGCTTGAATGGTCCCTACTCTTCCGTGTATTAATTAATGGCTGTCAGATCCTGTAGAAGCCTATGTCTCTCTAAATTCTTTTAATGACAGATATGGAAGTATTATGTCTGTTGGTCAATGGTTTCTAATGACCAAAAGCTAATTGTTCTAAAACCAGCTCCCTGAGAGCAAAAACTTTCCCAAAAAGGGGCAGTAGTCCACCCAGACATCTACTTCAGATAGCCAGGTCAATGGTATAGAGTCAGGGACATTGATGTCAATTAGCACTGAATGAGCACTGGCCATTAGAGTTGGGGGTGATTCCCTCACTTTGTGACCTGTGTGGTCTAGTTGGTCATGTAGCATACTCTCAGTAAAAGTGTTTTGATCATCCGTAGTAAGGAAGATACTCATGTCTTCCATAGTATCTCTTCCCACAAAGGTTTCAAGAATCATCTGCCACAACAGGTCTAAAAGATCCCTGATTGCCATCCAAATCTTGCCAACAGATAAGTCGGGTAGTGATTTTGGTGGCCTGTTGGCCTCCGACTCCCTTATGGATGTACCAGACCAGAATCTCCAATGGGGAAAATTAAATAATTCCTTTTATGTTGTTATAGTGACATTTGCCGTTGTGTAAACAAACTCTTTAATAGCCATACCATCTAAATGTACAGTCATCATTGGGGAGTGAGGAAACACAGGCAAGGTCCAAAAGTCTACTGGCTGAGCAAGTGTCCCTCTTACTGGTGGGGATGAGGGGTGCCCCTTTTGGAGTTTAAATTGTCTTCCTTCTTTTGAAAACACAGTCCTTAATCCAATGCAAACCGTCCTTACATGAAGAACATCTGGTCTTGGGCCTAAGTAGGAGCAGACCCATCTGAATTGAACAGTCTTGGCACAGCCCCAACAAGGGAAGTATGTGTCCCCTGTATACGCTCAAGACCAAGGCATCAATGGAGGCAGTCAGGGCTGCAATGGGACCACACCAAGTTCAAAATCACAAATGCTAGGAAACCATTTATGAATATATTCATTTTTTATGGCTGCCACAGCATTGCAAGTTGGGGTATTAAGACCCTCCCATGCAAGCTGATGATGAATATGTTTCTGGTTGGGTCAGCATCAACTTGACTTTCTTCTGCCTCAGTCACACAGGACAGGAAGTCTGGGAAGGATTCCTCAGACCGAAGGACAACATTGTGAAAGCAAAAAGGGTCATGAGGAGTGCAGGCCTTAAGTACTTTAAAGGCAAGATCAGCAACCTGGTTAAAGTAATCATGCAGTCCAAAAGTGACCTGAGTGACAGGGTTAATGTATGCCCCATGGGCACTTAACATATCAAAGGTAATAATAAGGTTATATTCCAAATTAATCCTAGCCTGACTCCCAGCCAAGTAATTATATGCAGACCGCTAAATAATAAATACAGTGGGGTCAAGCATCACCTTAAGGATATTCTACTAATTGTAAAGGGACTAGAGGTACATGGCCTATTTCTTCAAAATGCGTTAAAAATAAGGTGTATCTCAGCCAGAATCATTGCCAGTATTTTTTTGTCCAATACAGGCATGAATTTAAGACTTTGTTTTACCCCTAAATCATGCCAAGGGTACGCTGGGGGGTACCTCCGATGGGGCCAGAAGCAAAGGGCAAGGGAGGAAGGGATCATAAAAAGTGATGCTAGATGAAAGCTATCCTGTATGTCCATAGAGCTTAAATCCTGTCATGTAGAAACTCACTTAAATAGTCATTCATAGAATATCTAGGACAGAAATTGTGCCCTTTTCTTTCTTGAAATGTTAAAATTCAATAGGAAAGCAACCGATTCAGAGCTGAGCTCTATGTCTTTTTTACTGGATATACTTTTATTTACATTTCAAATGTTGTCCCCTTTCCTGGTTTCCCATGGATAAACTCACTATCCCATCCCCTTTTCCCCTTCTTCTATGAGGATGTTCCCCCATGCAAGCACCTACCTCTTCCTGCCACCTGCCCTGACATACCCCTAAACTGGTGGATCCAGCCTCAACTGACGAAAAGTTTCTCCTCCCATTGTTGCCCAACAAGGTCATCCTCTTCTGCATATACAGCCGGAGCCCTGGGTCTGTCCTTAAGTACTCTTTGGATGGCGATTTAGGCCCTGGGCTATGTGGTTGGTTGATATTGTTGTTCTTATGGGATTGCAAGCCTCTTTGGCTCCGTTAAGCTTTTCTCGTCCAATGGGACCCTATTCTCATTTCAATGGTTGGCTGTGAGCATTCTTGTTGGTTTTTATTATGTGATGGCAGAGCCTTTCAGGAGGCAGGTTTTCTGATTAGTGTCCAGTCTGACAGAAGAGTTGGAATCCAGGACGTCTTCACCTCATCAGGGCAAAGATTGACAGGGAAAGCCTCAGGATATACCTGAGTAGAATTAGATCCCCAGGTAAGAGGCAGTCCAGCATGAGAAACGGGCATCACATGAGCATCCACAACAGGAGTGACCAGTAGAAGGCAAAGCACCCGCTAAATCATGCAAGGGGTAAGCTGGGGGTACCTTCGATGGGGCCAGAGGCAAATGGCAAGGGAGGAAGGGATCATGAAAAGTGGTGCTAGATGACATAGCTTGGAGCCTGATGGCTGGAGATATGGAGCAGAGGCATCCTCACCCTCAAAATCAACTCTTTGGGAAATGTCAGATGGGTTTAGTAGTAGAAACATAAGTATTAGCTTGATCCTGGCAGTGTTTGTTATGGATAGCGACCATTTCTTTTGGAGAAGAATTCTTAAAACTGGCAAAGACTGTAAGGAGGATAGGGAAAAAAAGCAAGGCAGGGATAATTCTTGACTGCATATCAGCTTGTGGGCAAGGAAAAGAACACACATCCAGAGGTCAGGGTTCCGCATGTTCTCTGTGGATATCCAGGGAGTCAACACAGCAGCGTCTTCCCAAAATTTGTCCAGTCCTCAGTTTTATCCTTTAGACCACAAATAACCAGAATGGTATGCAGAGTCCTAAACTCGGGTTCTTTAATGGTAGAGGGGAGGGAACCCATGATGACAAGCACAAAGGAAACAAACAATAAAGAAATATGACAAATATGACAGAAGCAGTGACAACAGTCATAGTGTACTAAGCAGGGACTCCCTCAGGAGCAGTTCAAAGGTCTTTTTTCCTGAACAGTGTACCCTGAAAGTAAAACGTGTTCATGAGCTGACCTTTGACACCACCAACTGCGAAGACAAACCCTATGTCAGATACCAGGATGAATAAAGACCAAAAGTAAAAGTGAACAAATACAAAGAAGACAGAAAAGATGGTCCCTGTGCACTTATAGCGCAACACATTTACTCACAGACAAAAACAAAAAGATCGCTGCTGCATGCACATCCTCAACCTGAATCAAGAGCAAAAACAAGGTTACAGGGATGGACAAACAGAAGAGACAAAGAATACAGAAATGAGGTCCATATTTTGTGGGGACCACAAAATAAAATGTTGAGCCAACTCACCAAAGACGCAACTGAAGGGAGCTCAACAATATTAACACAAGAAAAGCAGCACTATCACAAGGAGAAAACGAGCAGATCAGGTTTAACTGTCACATCCTGCAGCACAGTCGACGAGGGTGCTGGGTACCTGGAAGAGAATGGGGGACAAGAGACACGAAGAAGGACGCCAGGACAAGAGTCTGATCAAGGCAACAATTTTACTTTTCCCCAAGACTGAATTTATTCCATAACATGGGTAACAGAGGGAGGGGAAAATGAGAAACATTTATGCAGGCCAAGGACACAATATTCGTGTGGTCAGGGAATAGGCTGATGTTGACAGGTTGTCAAAAAGGTCATAGGTTTGTCATACCTATTAGTCAGCAGGATGTTGGTTTTTCAGAAAGGTTACAGGTCATCACATTCTTGACGTCAGATGTATTTCTCAGCAAGGTCACAACTTTACATTATTATTCATTTTGACCATCAGATTTGTATTAGTCTTCTGAAGCTGGCTGGGGATTTTCCATGAACCCAATCATACTTAATTCTAACCATAATAATAACATTAATAATGGAGGGCTTCAAAAGCTTCGCTCCCAACATCAACACCTTCCTTATAGCCAAATGAAAAGGTGGCCAAATGCCCATGCTGTCCTGGAATGAGCCCCTCGGGAACTGCGTCTGTCTTAGGTTGGAGTGATATTTGTCACATGGCCAAGAAAATCTTGTGGCCAGGGTCCATCATAGGATAAGGCAGCAGCTAATGGTGGCCTGCCTGTCTTAGGCCCTTTATTGTGAATATATGACTCTCTTACCTGTCACTGACTGTCCAGCTCAGCATGCAGGGGTGACAATTCATTGATTTTTTAGCAAAGGCATCACAACAGCAGGCAGAAAGGAATGTTGGCCTCATTTGGCTGAAGGACAAAAATGTCCTTGCCTGGGCTGGGAGGAGATGTGTAGGTGAGCTTGGCCCTCATCAAAGGCATCCTCCATAACTAGCCTATGATAATATACCTGAATAGGTTTTGCTGCTATATTATCTACCTGTTGTTTAATTATTATGTTAAGCTCTGCCCCTTGTACATTGGAAAAATCTTTCCAAAATTTTTATTGAAGTGCTGTTCACTTTGGTCAAAGGCTTTTACAGCATCTAATGAAATTATATTTTTTTCTTTCCGTTTACATGCTGAATTACATGCACTGATTTTCACCTCTGGGATGACGCATATTTGAGCATGAGGATGAAAGTTTTTGAGTAATTTTGGATTTGAATTGCAAATATTTTATTGAGAATTTTGCATATATATTTATGACAAAACTTGTTCTGCATTTCTTTATGTACTATTTTATATAGTTATGCTTTTATGTGGTTTTGATATTAGGTTAATTGGCCTCATAAAACAAATTGGTCAACTTTCCTTCTGCTTTTGTTTTGTTGATTAATTTAAAGAGTATAGACATTGACATTTCTTTGAACATCTCTTAAAATTCTACATAAAATACATCTTGCCCAGTGTTTTTGTTGTTTTTGTACTGTGTAGTTTTTTTTTTTTTGGTTTCTTTGTTTCTTTGTGTGGAAGATTTTAATTATTGCACGTATTTCATTACAGTTTGTAGGTCAGTTTAAACTGTGCTCCTCTTGCCTAGCGCAAGGCCCTGGGTTCAGTCCCCAGCTCCGAAAAATAGAAAAAAGAAGAAAGAAAAAAATTGTGCTCCTCATCCTAGTTTAACTTTACTTTGCAATTTCGGTAAGTATAGGATTTCAATGTGTATCCATAAAATTCTCAGATGTACAATGGATCTATTCTTATGTACCATTTTGTTTTGAATTTGGATGTTCTACCTTTGCCTTTAATTCATTCTTTAATGTTATACCAATTTTATTATTTTCTTATGGAAACAATATTTTGTTTCTTTGATTCTCTGTATTTACGTTGTCAATGATGTTTCTGTTTTTGTTCATATTTTATTGCTTTCAAACCTGAGTTCGAAAAGTTATTGTTGTCTACTCCTTTTTTTTAAAAGTACATTTCTTTATTTATAATTCACATATTATTCCCTTTCCTGGTTTCCTATCCATAAGCTCCCTATCCCCTCCCCCTGCCCTGTAAGGGTGTCCCGACCATCCACCACTTTTAACACTCCTTCCCTCCAACATTCCCCTGCCCTGGGGATCCAACTTTGGCAGGACCAAGGCTTCCCTTTCCACCCATACCCAACAAGGCTTTTCTCTGTTACATACACAGTTGGAGCCCTGGGTCAGTCAATGTATAGTCTTTGAGTAGTGGTTTTGTCCCTGGAAGGTCTGGTTGGTTGGCATTGTTGTTTTTATGGGGTTGCAAGCCCCTTCAGCATTTTCAATCCCTTCTCTAATTCAATCAAACTTTGTCCTGTTCTGAGTTCAGAGGTTTGGTAAGAGCGTTTGCCTCTGTATTTGACATGCTCTGTTTGTATCTCTCAGGAGAGATTTATATCCAGTTCCTGTCAGCATGTGTTTCTTAGTTTCATCAATCTTATATAGATTTGAAGCAGGCTCTGAATGATCATTCCTTTAGTCTCTACTCTAAACTTTGCATCCACATTCCCTCCTATGAATATTTTTGTTCCCCCTTTTAAGAAGAAGTGGAAGCATCCACATTCTTGTCTTTCTTCTTCTTAAGCTTCCTGTAGTCCGTGAATTGTATCTTGGGTAATTTGAGCTTTTGGGCTAATGTCCATTTATCATTTTGTGCATACCATGTGTGATTTTCTGTGATTGGATTGCCTCACTCAGGATGATATTTTCTAGTTCATTCCATTTGCCTATGAATTTCATGAACTCATTGTTTTTGATAGCTTAGTAATACTCCACTGTGTAGATGTACCACATTTTCTGAATCCGTTCCTCTTTTGAAGGGCATCTGTGCTCTTTCAAGCTTCTGGCTATTATTAATAAGACTGCTATAAACTTGGTGGAATATGTTTCTTTGTTGTGTGTTCGAGCATCATTTGGGTATATGCCTAGGAGTGGTATAGCTAAGTGTGGGACCTTCCTGTGCCCCTTCAGTATTTGACCCCTGGTGAGCCTTACTGATGCATGTGGAAGTCTTTTGTTCCAAACAAAGGAGCATCCTGACTTTCTGTTTGCCCTGGTCGGTACACTTGGGTGGAATGCCTGGGCAGTAACACTGTTAAATTGGTTCCTGTATTTTGTTCCTCTTTCTTTGTTCCTGAGGACATAAGCCTGTTTTTCAACTGTTCTTCTTTTATTTCTCCATCCAGTGAACTAGGTATACAAACTGTGAATTTCAGTAAAAGATTGGCATTCTTTTTCAACACGAAAGGTCTGTGTGTTGTCTTTAAACCCCATAGGCCTAAGCTCCATTCTAGGAAAAATGATGGTGCGGCTGCCGACAATTGTAGGTACCACCAAGTTAGGGTAGAGAGGAGTCCCTGATGTGGTCATTCCAGGAAACTGGTGGGCAAACAAGAAGGAACATATTGGGTGAGTGCACAGCGAAGAAAAATTTTCTCACAATGGGAATGTTGAGTTCTACCTTACAGCTAACAGATCAGATAGTTGCTCTACTCCAACAGCATGGAACAGCTGTAATGGTAAAAACAGCTAAAAATTTATTAAAACTTTAGGTAAATTTTTCTTGAGCCACCCCCCCTGGAGAGGAAGAATAGTCCCTGGTTTGTCATTCAGGACTTAATATTCCTGATTGAAAACAGGCTAAGGGATATTGAAAACACTGCAGAGATATGGCCTTCAGAGCAATCCTGTTGCCACACTGTCTTTATGGAGATTGGTTAAGGATGCTCTCTTGAATACTAACGCTAATATAAAGGGATTAATGTCAGAGATAGAAAGAACATTTGGAATAGCATAAGATGAGGTCTCTTGTAAGTCTTTACAAACCTCTGATTCAGATCAGGATTCAAGCTCAGAGGAGGATGAAGAAGATACATCAGAAAAAATAGAGGTGCTTAAGAGGAAGATTAATACGTTTCACATTGCTACAAAATCAGAATCTTATCCTCCTAGTGTTGGGAGCTACTGTTCCTCCTGACTATGAATCCTATTCTTTCTTGGAGTGGTGTTATAGACAGAAGGCTCCAGGAGAAGGGTAATTTTTCCTGAGCCGCTCCCTGGACAGAAAGCAGTGTATCCTGTTGTACAGGTCCCAGACCTTAACAATGCAGGTCAATCTATCAGACAAAATGTTCCTCTAAGTTTTAAGGAGTTGAAAAACCTGAAAGAAGTAGTCTTTGCTTATGGTCCCCTTTATCCCTTTACTTCTGCTATTTTTGAATCTTATGTTACGTCCAATCTGACTCCTGGAGATTGGCAACAATTATGTAGGGCAAAGTTGCATGGGGAAGCTTATCTATTATGGATGGGAGAATATCAAAAACAATGTGTGCAACTAGCTAGACTTAATGCACAAGCAGGATTTTCCCAAACAAATTAGAAATGCTGACAGGAACAGGACAATATGCAGCCCTTCCACCCCAGATTTAACATAATCCTGCCGTTTATGCTCAAATCTTTTCAAGAGCTGTTAGAGTTTAGAAGGCCCTGCCTAATAACGCAGCTGGAGAATAGTTATTCACGGTGACACAAGGACCCTCAGATCCTTTTCAGGAATTGTGGATAGATTATTACAGTTCCTAGAAAATTGTTGGGCGATGTTGATACTGCTATGCCCATAGTAAAACAATTGGCGTATGAAAATTCTAATAAATGGTGCAAGGAAGCTATTAGATCTCATAAGAATAAAAGTTTAAATGACTATTTTAACTTGTGCAAAGAAATAAATGAGAATTGTGGGATGGGACAAGTCTTAGCTGCAGCCATTCAGAAGGGAAATGGACGGACTAGGACGTT
The DNA here is from genome assembly GCF_011064425.1 of Rattus rattus. Classification (NCBI taxonomy): domain Eukaryota; kingdom Metazoa; phylum Chordata; class Mammalia; order Rodentia; family Muridae; genus Rattus; species Rattus rattus. The sequence continues at coordinate 34,084,287 of NC_046161.1, read as the reverse complement.
TTGGGTGTGGACAACCTGGACATTTTAAAAGAGAGTAGCTTAAGAACAAAAAGATAGGAGGCCCTGGATTATGCCCCTGTGCCATAAAGGTTATCATTGGTGAAATTAGTGCAGATCTAAGCAACATTTTGAGGGACAGCCTTTACAACTTCCGGTAAATAGGAAACAGGGCCTGCTCTGTGTCCCCACACCAGAGTGTACAGAGCAAGACAACTTCAATGGTAAAACCTACCCCAATTCAGTTTGTCTCTCAAGCCAAACTCTTCATGTAAAAGATCTTGTCAGAGGTACCCTCAGGAAGTGCAAGACTGGACCTCTGCTCTTCTACCAGAGCAGTATTAACACCTCAAATGGGCCTCCAGCCACTTTGCACTGTGGTACATGGGCCCCTTCCCTCTGGGTGTATAAACCTTTTACTAGACTGCAGCAATACACTGATGAAAGGAATATGAATTTTCCTTGGAGTGATTGACTCTGTTTTTACTGGAGAAATTAAAATTATGGTTTCTGTAGAAATAGGAGTTGTTGCTTTTCTTCCAGTGTATAAGGTAGCTTAATTGGTTCTTTTGCCCTTGTTTTATACTAATAATCCTGTATTTTAATCTGCCTGTGAAAATCAAAGTTTTAGATACACTGAGATAGGATCATTTTGGGTGTCCTGTTTAGAGAAACGTCCCACACTCACTCCATCTTGTTGCTTTTTTGAGGAGAAGCAACAAGCTTCTTAAATGGAGATATGAGAAAGGACATGAGGAATGGTCTCAGCCTTTTGTTTTAGAACAAATACCTATCAAGTTATGGGGATGAGATGTAATAAATGATATGGTGGCTGTGCTGTGACAACTCAGCCTGTAAGAAACATGATGAGAAAACAGGGCTTCATCCCAGGGAGAGGATTTGACAATAATTTACAAGGTAAACCTTATAGTGTAAGTGAACAGCTAAAAACAATTAAACATTCTCATGATAAAACAGGCTTGAGAAATTTATCCTAAGTGTCACTGTTAATAAGCCTCCTTACATTAAACCTTGTCCCATCACCTGGAAGTCAAACGATACGGTGTGCGTTCCACAGTGGCCCCTGTCCAAGGAAAAATTGGAGGCAGCTCATCAATTTGCACAGGATCAGTTACAAATTGGTCATAGTGTTCCTTCCACTTCCCATTAGAATACACCCATTTTTGTGATTAAGAAATAATCTTGAAAGTGGAGATTATTACAATATTTATTGGAAATTAGTAAAACTATGATACCTACTGGGAGCCTGGTCTCCCTTCTCCTGTAGTTATAGCAAAAAATTGACATGATTGTAATTGACTTAAAGTATAGTTTCTTTACTATTCTACTAGATCCTAAAGACTGTGAGAGATTTGCTTTTAGCATTCCTTCCAAAAATTTCAGGAGCCTTCTCATTTTTATCATTAGGTCATGTTACATCAGGGTATGTTCAATAGTCCTACTATGTGTCTAGTGTATGTAGCCTCTTCCCTAAAGCCTTTGAGGCAGAAGTATCCACAGATATATATGGTTCATTACATGGATGACATTTCAATGACGGCTCTAGATGAAAAGGAATTACTGACAGCATATGCTGACTTAAAGAAGATTTAGGTCCTGCAGGGTTAATGATTGTCCCTGAGAATGATCAAAAGAACTTCCCATATCAATATTTAGGACATGAATTATTACAAAAAGGAATTTACCCACAAAAATTTAAAATTAGGCTAAATATACTAAAGAACTTAAATGACTTTCAAAAATTATTAGGGGATAGAAATGGGCTTCAACTGATGTTAAAATTAACCACAGTTGAAGCCACTATTTGATGTTTTAAAAAGTGATTCCTCTCCAAAGTCATCAAGCCAATTAACTCCAGAAGCACGTGAATGCTTGTATTTAGTACACCAGGCTTTGTAAGTGGCTTGCCTTAATTATATTGATTATTGTAAGCCTCTTCCCTTTTTTGATTTTTGTATCTGCTCTTTCCCCTGCTGGATTTTTTGGCAAAATGGAACTTTAATGTGGGTTTATTTACAAGCTTCATCTGCAAAAGTAGTGATGACTTATCCTTAGGCCATTGCTCAATTACTGTTCATGGCTCAAAGAATTAGCTTACAGACCTTTAGCAAGAAACCAGATCTTATTATTACTCCCTATATTAAGGAGCATCTACAACATTTAACCCAGAGACTTACAGATTGTTCCTATTTGAATGTGAAGAGTTCTTAGTCAGTTTGATAATCATTATCCCTATAGTAAGATTTTTTCAATTTTTAAAAATGCATCCGGCAATTTTTCCATGAATTATTGTTAGTTCCCCTTTGCAAAAGACTCATTTAGTATTTACTGATTGTTCCTCCAATGGATGTGCTGCGATAGTTCCTGAAGGGAAGGTAGAGGTTATAAAAATTCGTAATTGTTCTGCACAGCTAGCAGAATTGAAAGCTTTACAACTAGCTTTAGTTATATTTCCTGATGAACTTTGTAACATATACACTGATAATGTTTATGTGTCTCAGATTGTTTCACCCCTTGAGACCACTGCCTTTGTTGTTCCTCTTTCATCAATCTGTGCCTGCTAATTAAAAGTACAGCCTTTAATATGGCAGTATCAGAAACCTATTTTTGTGGGCCATATAAGAGGACATTCTATGTTATCTGGCCTCTTCGCACAAGGCAAAGAGTTGACTGATTCTTATGATCAGTTTCCATGTTATTGTATGTTAATGCATAGTACTGCCTATGATAAAGCTTTACAGATGCAGAGACAATTTAATCTGAATACTAATTCTTTGAGGTTTCACAATGGAGTAACTAAAGAACAAGCAGCCCAAATAGTTAATGTTCTCAGTGTGCCCAATCTATTTTCTCCCCCAATTGAGTTAACCCAAGAGGGTTACAGCCTAATATTTGTCAAATGGATGTTACCCTTATTCCTTCCTTTGGGAAATTACAGTTTGTCCATGTGTCTATTGATACCTATTCTGGCTTACTCTTTGCCTCTGTGCATAGTAGAGAGAAAATTAAAGATGTTAAAAGTCACTGCTTACAACTGCTTACATTTATGGGAGTTCCATGACAATTAAAAACTGAAAATGGTCCAGCATACACTAGTGGGCCTTTTAAGAAATTTTGTTATGATTATAATATTGTACATAAAACTGGCATTACTTATTTCCCTCAAGGACAAGTCATAGTAGAAAGAGCTCATTTAGCACAAGAATTATCTTGAAAAAACAAAAACAGGGGACCAGAATTCCCCACCTGCTAAACTTTCCTTTATTATCTATATTTAAAAATTTTGTGAGTAGATAAGAATAATTGTTCAGCAATAGTTATACATTAGAAAGGAATAAGACGTAAGGAAGGTCTGGTCCATTGGAAAGATCCTCAGTATTATGGAAGGGACCTGAGCCTGTGTTAGTTGGGGTTAGGGGTTCTGCTTTGTTTTTCCTAGAGATGCTGAAGTACCCATTTGGGTTCCTGAGCGTTGTGTATGTCCTGTTGCTACAGAATTTGGTACAGATGGAGACCTAGCTACAGAATTTGATATAGATGAAGACCTATTGGAGCTTCATGAAAAATCCTCCCATCCTGATGCCAGTGGGTATAAGGAACATAGTTTGGCCAACAGTGATTGCCACAGTTAGGACCACAGGAAAAGCAGCTGTCCTGTTTGTTTGTTGACTTTGCTGGGAACATGAAGGTTCAGTTCTTGTGGGTTGGGTTCCTGGAGTCATTCCCTATGCCCTCAGATGAAGATAGAGGATTTTGACTCACTTGTGTGGTCACAGAGGAGACTTTGCCCTGGCTGCAGTCATTGTTTCTGCTACAGCACATCCTGTCCCGCCACTGGTTCTGGTGATGATGCTCCTTGCTGTGGCCACTGCTGCATGTCCTCTCCCACCGAGGCCTGTGCTGCAATCACTCCAAGCACTGAAGCATACCGAAGGAGCATGCTGGAGGAGAAGGCCGGACTACAGCTGTTGCCCCTCCCTCTCCCCGTTCCCCCAGCCAGCTATCACCTCCTTGGCTAGTGGTGCCAAGTCTGCAGCTTTAACTCTTCAGAATGGTTTCAATGACATTTGGATTAGTTGCAGCATACTCATGTGCATTCCTGTTCATATTGTTTTTGTTGCCCAAGTGGTGCTATGCTGTGGATAGTGTTGACTATTTCTTCACAGGAATGCCATATGCATGAAGCTGCTGAGGACCAGGGAACTCTGACCTGGTTGTGCGGATCTCAGGCATGGTTCCATTACCTTCCAGTCATTCTGGAGAAGGTCAGCTAATACTGAATCATCATGAGAAAGACATTGGCATATTCACTGCTATTATAGTAACCATTGCTGCTGCAGAAACTGTGGCTACAGTGTCTGGAATTGCCCTCCCCTATCTGATGTTAAGATAAGCGCAGTAGATAAACTTTCAGGAGAAGTTGCTGACAAATAGGAATTCTAAATTTAAATCAACAGTCAGTGCTTTTACTGGAACAGCTTGCTCTCTTATAACACAGTGAAAGCTGACAATGGCCCTCAGTGTTATGGCCTTAGGTGTATGGCCCTCGGGTGCTGCAGTATTTGGCCTTGTGCTTCTTATCATATATGCAAGAAGCACTCCCAGTCCAGGGCAGTGACTAAGTAGGTGTTGCTCTCCTTGGTAGGAGACATCCCTCTGCCTAAATCTGGCTCAGCTTTCACAAACAGTAGTTACCCAAAGATGGGAAACTCTGCAACTAATACCTACATAAGACAGGGGCAGAGAGACTGGCAGAGGCTCTGAGACAGGCAAGCTGTTGGCTCCCCAAAGTTTCCTAAGACAGGTGCTCCATAAAAAAGTAAAGAAATAAAGAAGGGGGACTTATCAGACCTTCCTTGGCCCCTTCAGTGTTTGACCACTGCTGAGCCTTGCTGATGTATGTGGAAGCCTTTTGTTCCTAACAAAGGAACACCCTGTCCTTGCTGCTTGTCCTGGGCAATACACCTGGGTGCTATGTCTGGTCAGAAACACTGTTAAATCAGTTCCTGTTTTTCGTTCCTATTTCTTTGTTCCTGAGGACATAAACAAGTATTTCCACTGTGCTTCCTGAATTTCTCCACCCAGTAAACTTGGGGTATAAATTCTGTGAATTTCGGTAAAAGATTAGGCATTCATTTTTTAAAACAAATGACCAGAGTCTGTGTGTTGTTTTTAAACCCCACAGGTCTAAGCTTGGTTCTCAGTACCATGACATGACAGGGACAAACAGCTCAGTTCTCAGATAGTGGGATGTCCATTTTTGTGAGGAAACTCCAGTCTGATTTCCAAAGTGGTTTTACCAGCCTCCTCACCAGCATCTCCTGTCACCTGAGGTTTTTTTTTTTTTTTCCTTACCTTAGCCATTCTGACTGGTGTGAAATGGAGTCTCAGGGTTCGTTGGATTTGCATTTCCATGATGACTAAAAATGTTGAACATTTCTTTAGGTGCTTCTCAGCCATTCGATATTCCTCAGCTGAGAATTCTTTACTCCATTTTTATCAGGGTTATTTCAGTCTTTGGAATCTATCTTCTTGAGTTTTTGTATATTTTGGATATTAGCCCTCTATCAGATGTAGGATTAGTAAAGATCATTTCCCAAACTGTTGGCTGCCATTTTGTCCTAATGACAGTGTTCTTTGCCTTACAGAAACTTTTGCAGTTTTATGAGGTTCCATTTGTCTATTCTTGATCTTAGAGCATAAGCCATAGCTGTGGTGTTTTATTCAGGAAATTTTCCCCAGTGGCGATACGGTTGAGACTCTTCCCCACTTTTTCTTCTCTTATTTTGAGTGTATCTGGTTTGATGTGGAGGTCCTTGATCAAGTTGGATTTAAGCTTTGTACATGATGATAAGAATGCATTGATTTGCATTCTTCTACATGCTGACCTCCAGTTCAACCAGCACCATTTGTTGCAAATGCTATTTTTTCCATTGCATGGTTTTAGCTCCTTTTTCCGAAGATCAAGTGACCATAGCTGAGTGGGTTCATTTCTGGGTCTTCAATTCTATTCCATTCATCTATCTGACTGTCTCTGTACCAATTCCATACAGGTTTTGAAACTATTACTCAGTAACACTGCTTGAGGTCAGGGAATGTTATTCCACTGGAAGTTCTTACATTGTTGAGGATAGTTTATAATATCTTGGGTTTTTTGTTATTCCAAATGAATTTGTAAATTGCTCAATCTCTATGGAGAAGTGACTTTGAATTTTGATGTGGGTTGCATTGAATCTGTATATTGCTTTTGGCCAAATGGCCATTTTTACTATATTAATCTTTCCAATCCATGAACATAGGAGTTCTTTCTGACTTCTGAGATCTTCTTCAATTCCTTTCTTCAGAGACTTGAAATTCTTGTCATACACATCTTTTACTTGTTTGTTTAAAGTCACACCAAGGTATTTTATATTATTTGGAACTACTGTGAAGGGTGTTGTTTCCCTAATTTCATCCTCATCCTCTATATCCTCTGAGTAATGGAAGGCTAATGATTTTTTGAGTTAATTTTATACCCAGACAATTTGCTACAGTTGTTTATCAGGTTTAGTAGTTCTCTGGTGGAACTTTTGGGGTCACTTAAATATACTATCACATCATCTGCAAATAGTGATATTTTGACTTCTTCCCTTCAAACTTTTATCCCTTTGATGTCCTCGCATTGTCTGATTGCTCTGACTAGCTCTTTGAGTACTATATTGAATAAAGAGGGAGAAAGTGGGCAGCCTTGTCTTGTCTCAGATTTTAGTTGGATTGCTTCAAGTTTCTCTCCATTTACTTTGATGTTAGCTACTGGTTTGCTGTATATGGCTTTTACTATATTTAGTCATGGGCCTTAAATTCCTGATCTTCCCATGACTTTAATCACGAAGGAGAGTTTAATTAAGTTAGATGCTTTCTCTACATCTAATGAAATGATCATATAGTTTTTATCTTGGAGTCTGTTTACATAGTGGGTTATGTTGATGGATTTCCATATTTTGAAATATCTCTGCATCCCTGGGATGAACCTACTTGATCATGATGGATGATTTTTTGGAAGTGTTCTTGGGTTTGGTTTGCAAGAATTTTGTGGAGTAATTTTGGATCAATATTCATAAGGGAAATTGGTCTGAAGTTCTGGTTTAGGTAAAAGCATAGTTATAGCTTCATAGGAGAAATTTGGTAATGTTCCATCTGTTTCTGTTTTGGGGGAATATTTTGGACAGTATTAGTATGAGGTCTTCTATGAAGATCTGATAGAATTCTGCACTAAATCTATCTTGTCCTGGTCTCTTTTTGGTTGGGAGATTTTAATAACTGCTTCAATTTTCTTTATGAATGATGGGTTTGTTTAGATTTTTTATCAGTTCCTGATTAACTTTGGTACCTGATATTTGTTTCTAAAGTTGTCCATTTCCTCCCAATTTTCCAGTTTTCTTGAATATAATCTTTTGTAGTAGGATCTGATTAATTTTTGAATTTACTCACATTCTGTTGTTATGTCTCCCTTTTCTTTTCTAATTTGTTGGTTCAGTCTATTTGATGATCTCCAAGCTTCATCTAAATATATAGGTATGTCTTATTTTACGTTAACAAACTTTTATTATTTTATTAAAAATATCTCCTGCACCTTGGAGATGACGCTCATTTCATTCTATTCTTATTATTGTTCAATTAGGGCTTTTCATTGTATCCCTGATTTTCTGGGATTTTTCTTCTTCTTCTTTTTTTTTTTTTCGGAGCTAGGGACTGAACCCAGGGCCTTGTGCTTGCTAGGCAAGCGCTCTACCACTGAGCTAACTCCCCAACCCCTTTCTTCTTGTTTTTGTTTTTGTTTTTTGTTTGTTTTTCTTTTTGAATAGGGTAGGGTTTTTTTTAACATTTTCTTTGATGGATGTATCTTTTTTTTTTCTGATTGTATCTCCTGTGCATGATATTTTCTCCTCCATCTCTTCTATTCTCTTGGTGATGATTTCATGTGTTACTCTTGTTTTCTTCCTTAGATTTTTCTTCTCCAACATTCTCTCTTTTTGTGGTTCCTTTGTTGATCCTATTTCCTTTTTCCTTTCTTCTTCCTTTTTTCTTTTCTTTTTTTAACTTCATTGTATAAGAAATAATGTATTGCAAAACAACACATTGATATGTAAGCAGTTATATTTCTGAGTAGCTAATAGTAATTACTTATCTCACAGAGAACCTAATTCATTTCCATGCAGTCCTGTTGACCTGCTCACAACACTATATTGTCTCCAGGAATCCAACACATTCTTCAGACTTCTACAAGCGATTGCACTCAACTACGTAGATTCAGATGAACACACACAAGCATATGCATAACTAAAGAGAAAACAATATCAAATGTTTAAAAAGCCACTCTTCTCTTAATTTCAAATTCATGGATATTTGCTTATAGTATGTCATATCTACACACTACATTGGGTTGTTCCTGTTAACTTAATACAAATGAAAGCCAATTAATATAAATATAATGCCAAATTAATATAAATACATTTATATTATATATTCCTTACATATTCATTGGAAAATAAACTTACATTCATATGCATGTACATGCATATAATAAGCAGGCTCATATTTTCCTTAGTGTTATCTTATCAAAAGTCTACTTTTTATTGATTAGTTATTGTTATTTTCAATACCTATTCTAGTTTTCTTTATTTAGGAATATATTGGCCATAAAAGAATCAGACATCTAATGTATATCAAGTAAATGGATATTAAAATGTCCTGTGTTAATCAATGTGTGTTGACAAAGCATCATGTGAACTTAACAGGTATAAAGTTATCTTTGGGTCACTGCACTCTTCAGAGATTCTGAATAAACAAAGATGGACAAGGTGGTGTACAATATGTCACTTCCTAAATAACATGACAGAGGGAAGAAGAAAATAGCTCTCTAATGTCAGTAAAAGAATTCACTAGAAATCTCAGCATCACTTATACTATCAATTCTCACTCATTGTTATTTACAACTAGCATTAAGCTAACCACTTAAACTTTTCTTATACCCAATGATTTTTATTTTTACATTTCAAATGTTTCCCCTATCCCATCCTCCCTCCACATGCTTCTATGAGGGTGCTCCCCAACCACACAACCCATTCTTCTGCACTTCTCCATACTGACATTCCATTACACTGAGGCATCAAGCCTTAACAGAACCAAGGTCTTATTCTCCTATTGATATCCACCAAGGCTAACCTCTGCTGTAGGGAGCTGTGAAGTGCCGTGCCTCAAAGATGGCACTGGTTTCTGTCTTCCACCCTCCCGATGGTGAGCGCTCCTTGTAGTAAACAAGTTCTTATTTGGCTATGCCTGCCTGACCTACTAGCTTCCACATAGAGACAACCTATCGGCATGACCCACGTGGCACATTGGGGTTGGTTGGGATTGGGTATTTAAGCTGATTAGGGCGTTCCATGGTGTAGTAGAAGATTGTATCAAGGTTCCTGAATAAACTGCTTGAAGATCTCCTCTGGTCGTGTCTTCCTTGCTGGTCGAGGTTGGGCGCGACAAGTGGTGGCCCATACGGGGACCTCCTGAGATCTGAACTTCTTGCAGTCAGGGCAGCGCTGGTAAGTTCCCAAGGTAAGGTGGGACCATAAAGACCTCGGGAAATAAGTCTCAGGGTAGTGAGCAAGAAAGTTCATGGTAGCAGCGAACCAAAAGTAAAGTTCACGGCAGCAGCAAACCAAAAGTAGCAATATGCGCGGTGAATTTAGCCGTAGCAGCATAGAAAGTTTTGTCATGAGGATTTCACAGTCTCGTCCAATTTTTCTGTCTCTTCAAGAGCTGTTTGAGCAAAAGAAACAAAAAATAAAAAGGAGCACCATAGAGAGATTCTTGAGCGAATGCCATGCCATTGCACCCTGGTTCGCAGTCTCTGGTAATCTTACTGTGGCAAGTTGGGAAAAATTAGGGAAAGACCTTGATTTTGCCTGGGAACAGGGGACTCTAAGACATGGGGTCCCTCCAGTGTGGTGCTTAGTGCATAGCTGCCTTGAGGATCAGAAATGTTATGAGGCAGCTATAGAGAAGGGGCAAGCTGCCCTAGAAATGCTGCAAGAGGAAAGGTCAGAAAAGCAGGGAAGCGCAAAAGAGACAGACTCAGAAAAGACAGATACAGAGGAGGAAACAGACGAAACAGATTCTGAAGAAGAGTTACAAGAGTTGATAGATCAAATGCGGAAATAGTCTCTAAGGAATAGACAGAAGAAAAGGCCTAAAATGGCAGAGGAACCTCCTGGGCGGTTCCCCTCGGCTCCTCCTCCCTGCAATGTTGTAGAGGGAGGAAGTAGATTTTCGGGTAGTACATTCTGCCCTGAAGTGTGGAGAGCAGTTCGTGCTGAACTGCATTTGGTCTATCATGTCTATGTGAATGTTAATCAGCAAAGATATCATGAGCCTCTTGATTTCAAGGTGATTAAAGCCTTGACTGAGTCAGTGAGAACATGTGGTATCACTGCCTCCTTTACTATTGCTCAGATAGAGGCTCTGCACAGATTTTGCATGACTCCTAATGATTGGACCAACCTGGTGCAAGCGTGCCTCAGCCCAGGGCAGTATCTAGATTGGAGAGCTTTTCTAATTGAATATGCCAATGAACAGGCTGCTGCCAATTTAGTGGCAGGAGGTAGGCGCGCAGTCTGGAACAGAGACATGTTGTTAGGGCAAGGGCGTTTTGCTAATCAGGAGACAGGTTTCCCTGGGGAAGTTTATGCACAGATAAATGAAGTTAAATTGTTAGAGAGTAAGGGTTTGTTTATTGCCCCCGAAAAGGTACAAAAAGGCAATCTTGTAACTTATTTAGGAGCAAAAGTAAGTCCTTATACCATTATCCCCCAGAAGGATGAATTGAGGAAAGATAATCTTAAGACTCTTAATGATTTTCAAAAATTACTATGAGATATAATTGGGTCAGATGTTATTTAAAATTATCAAATTATGAATTAAAACCGTTGTATAATATTTTGGCTGGGGATTCGGCCTTGGATGCTCCTAGACAATTGACTGATGAAGCATGGGAAGCTTTAAAGAAGGTTGAAAAAAGATTACAAAGTGCCAGTTTACATCAAAGGAAGGAGGGTGCAGACATCATATTATGCATTCTAGCCACCTACATGCAGCCCACAGGATTGTTGTGGCAAGATGGCCCTCTGCTTTGGGTTTATACCAAGGCTTCTCCAGCTAGATCAGTAGAGTACTATCCTACAGCCATTGCAGAATTAGCCCTGAATGGGATTCAACAATACACTCAATTCTTTGGTGTGTCCCCTACCTCGATTATAGTGCCCTATACCAGCAGATAAAAATCTTACGTGGCACTGTGGATGATTGGCCATATTACGCTGTGGATTCCATGGAAAGATAGATAATCATTATCCAAAACACCCTTTGCTATCATTTTTTAAGGAACATCCTGTAATTTTTCCTAAGGTTTTCTCCATACAAGGTTCCCATACAGGGGGCCCCAAGCATTTTTACAGATGGATCCAAAACTGGCTGTGCAGCCTATATAGTTAACCATCAAGAGCCAATTTTGTGTCAATATCAACCCGGCTCTCCACAAATAATTGAACTCAAGATTGTGCTGGAAGTGTTTAAAAATTGTTCTTTTGCCTTTAATTTGCTCTCTGATTCATCATATGTTGTTAATGCAGTTAAGATATTAGAAGTGGCTGACACTATTAAAATTAGCAGTACGGTATGCCAGCTATTGAGGGAACTTCAGGAATTGATCTGGGGAAGAGATCATAAGTTTTTTGTCCAGCATATCAGAGCTCATACAGGCTTGCCTGGTCCTCTAAGTGAGGGAAATGATCTTGTGGATCGATGTACCCGAATGGAGTGTATCTTCTTAAGCTCATCATTGGATCAGGCCTGACAGTTTCATCAACAATTTCATGTGCCTACCAGAACCTTACAGCAGAAGTTTCATCTGTCGAGAGCAGATGCTCGACAGATAGTTTTAGGATGTCACAGTGTATCACTTTTAACCATCCCCCTAGTGTAGATGTTAATCCTAGAGGCCTCTTGCCCCTAAAGATTTGGCAAATGGACATAACTCACATATCTGTATTTGGGACTCTCAAATACATTCATGTTTCTGTGGATACCTGCTCAGGTGTCATTCATGCTACCCCTATGAGTAGGGAAAAGGCACGCAATGTTATTGGACATTGCCTAGAAGCCTGGGCTGCTTGGGGAAAGCCCCAACACTTGAAAATTGATAATGGCCCAGCATACACTGCCCAATCTTTCAAGTCCTTTTGTAAGCAAATGAAGGTGCAGTTGAGCTATGGTCTGCTTTATAATCCCCAAGGACAAGATATTGTTGAGCAAGCACATCGTACTTTGAAGGAATGCATAATTAAACAAAAAATGGGGAATAGGCCATGGCAGAATTCCCAAGGAACATATAATCTTAGCCCTTTTTACTCTTAATTTTTTGATTTTGGATCATGATGGCCTTTCTGACGCTGACCAACATCAGTGTCGGGTGGGCACTTTGAAAGGTTATGTGAAGTGGAAAGATGTGCTGTGAGCTTATGGCATGGGCCAGATCCTGTGCTGGCGTGGGCGAGAGGGTCTGTTTGTGTGTTTCCCCAGGACCGGCAAGATCCGTTGTGGGTCCCCGAGAGATTGACCAGGAGGTGCAGCAAGAATGAAGATCCTGCTGTTGCTGACAATTCTCAGTGTGACCCAAGTGCTCGTCCAAACGGAGCCCCGGTGGGGGATACTATCGGTTTTCCCGAGACCCATGCCGCCATGACCTTTAAGCCCACTCCTGTATGTGTTTATCTTCCTTTTGTGTTTATTGTTAGTAATGCCAGTCAGGAATTTGGAGAGGTCTTGTCATGCTCTAATGAGACCTGTTTTTATACACAATGCTGGGATGCAGAAAAGTTTGCTATCACTGTGGTTGCTCACATGCCCAGATGGGTTCCAGTTCCTGTGGATGTCCCCCATGCTATAACTCTATTTAGACAAAAAGGGGATTTCGGCATCACCGCTGCCATAATTACAGCTATATCCCTTGCCGCAGTAGGAGCAACGACTGCTGCCATAGCTATGAGTCATTCCGTACAGACAGTCCATACGTTGAATAAAGGTGGCCTGCTCTTGATCATGGGTGACAATCAAAGAATTGACCTGGTACAAAAGCAAATTGACACACTGTGGCAGCTTGCACAGCTAGGTTGCCAGTGGAGATACTCTGGCCTATGTGTGACCAGTATTCAGTATGAAAATTTTTGTCGTGCAGCTAATCTGTCAAATAGTTGTCAAAGTTATCTTCTGTAATTGGACTGAGAATTTGATTTCTTAATGGATCAACTCGTGTAGCCATTGACCGTGAACTCTAATGTGTGGATGCTAGACTGGCTACGGGATTGTCATCTTGGATTGCTGCTGCTGCATCATCTGAGGGAGTGGGCGGGTATGAGAGCCCTAGCTGGACTCTTGCTGCCGATCTCCCTAGTGAGCCTGTGGTGTCTCTGTAGAATGAGGTTTGTCCAGAGGCGGCACACAGCTATGGTGGTACAGGCATCTGCAGCCATTGAAGCAGGACAGTCCTCTCAGCCTGGCTTACAGTCAGTCATTCAGAAGACCTAGTTGCACCTCGCCCCTGAGTATGTGTGAGTGACCCTGCCCAGTGACAGGCAACTTCCCTTCTACCTAAGGCATGGAACCTTGTGGGCGACGAGGTGTCCTAAGACGAGTTTAATGAAGGGATAATCCTAAGATGGGGGGTCGCCATGCTCAGCGGTGCCTTTGCCTGTATGATTAATTAAACAAAAAGGGGCAACTGTAGGGAGCTGCGAAGTGCCGTGCCTCAAAATGGTGCTGGTTTCCGCCTTCCACCCTCCGGAGGGTGAGCGCTCCTTGTAGTAAACAAGTCCTTATTTGGCTGTGCCTGCCTGGCCTGCTAGCTTCCGCATAGAGACAGCCTATAGGCATGACCCACGTGGCACGTTGGGGTCGGTTGGTGTTGGGTACTTAAGCTGATGTAGGGCGTTCCCCGGCATAGTAGAAGATTGTATCAAGGTTCCTGAATAAACTGTTTGAAGAAGATCTCCTCTGGTCATGTCTTCCTTGCTCGTTGAGGTTGAGCGCGACACTCTGCTACATATGTGACTGGATCCATAGGTCCATCCCTGTGTACTCTTTTGAGGCAAGTGTAGTTCCCCGGAGCTCTGGGGTCTGGATGGTTGATATTGCTGTTTTTCTTATGAGTTGCAAATTCCTCAGCTTCTTCAGTCCTTTCTCTAACAACTCCATTGTGAACCCCATTCTCAGTTCAATGGTTGTCTGCAATCATCTGCCTCTGTATTTGTTAGTGTCTGGGAGAGTATTTCAAGATACAGTTATATCAGATTCTTATCATCATGAACTTCTTGACGTTCCAACTTTTACTCTGAGGTAGTGTATCTCTTTTCCACTGAGGTGAATTTCATATATTCAGCAAAATTCTGAATCTTTTTAATGGAGAAATTAGAGCATTAAATTTGAGAGACACTGGGGATCAATTATTGTTGTTTTCTATTATTTTTATTATTAGAGGTGGAATTATGTTTGTGTGGCTATCTATTTTGGAGTTAGTTGTAAGAAAATCATTTTCTTGCATTTTCTTTGGTTTTTTTTTCCTTTTATTGGATTTTTTAATTTGCATTTCAACTGTTATTCCACTTCCCAGTTTCATGGACATAAGTCCCATATAACATCCCCCTCCTCTTCTTCTATAAATGTGTTTACCTCCCCATCTTCCCCCCTTTCCAGCCCCCAGACATTCCCCTACACAGGAGACTCCAGTCTTTGCATGACCAAGGTCCTCTCCTTCCATTGGTGCTCAACAAACAATCCTCTGCTATATATACAGCTAGAGCTATGGGTCACTCCCTGTATAGTCTTTGGGTAGTAGTTTGCATCTGGGAGCTCTGGTTGGCATTGTTTTTCTTATGGGGTTGCAAGCCCCTTTAGTTCTTTCAATACTTTTTTCTAATTCCTACATTGGGGATCCTGTTCTGAAATCAATGGTTTGCTGCCAGCATCTGCTTCTGTATTTGACGTGCTGTAGCTGTGCCTCTCAGGAGTCACAATTTTCTGGCTCCTGTAAGCATGCACTTTTTAGCTTCATCAATTTTCCTAGTTCTGCTGGCTGTACACATATGGTTTGTATACCCATGAGGGGGCATCTCTGAATGGCTGTTCCTTCAGTCTCTGCTCCAATCTTGCCTCCCTATCCCCTCCTGTGAATATTTTTGATCCTTCCTTTTAAGGAGTAAAGCATCCATACTTTGGCCATCAAACTTCTTGAGATTCATATGGTCTATGGATTGTATCTTGGATAATTCAAGCTTTTGGGGTAATATTAGTGAATGTATGACATGTGTCTTCCTGCAATTGATTTACCTCACTCAGGATGATATTTTCTCATTCTATCCATTTGCCTATTAATTTCATGGAGTCATTGTTTTTGCTAGATGGGTAGTACTCCATTGTGTAGGTGTAACATATTTTCTGTATCCATTCCACTGACGGAAGGTATCTGGGGTGATACTAGCTACTGGTAGTTATAAATAAGGCTGCTATGAACATAGTGGAGCATGTGTCTTTCTTGTATATTGGAGCATCTTTTTGGTATATGCCCAGGAGTGATATAGCTGTGTCCTCAGGTAATATAGTGTCTAGTTTTCTGATGAACCTCCAGACTGATTTCCAGAGTGGTTGTACCAGTTTGCAATCCTACCAAAATGGAGGAGAGTTCTGTTGTCTCCTCAGTTTTTGATATTAGTTATTCTGACTCATCTGAGGTGGAATTTCAAGGTTGTTTTAATTTGCATTTCCCTGATGACTAAAGATGTTGAACATTTCTTTAGGTACTTCTAAGCCATTCAATACTCCCCACCTAAGAATTCTTGGTTTAGGTCTGTCCCCCATTTTTAATAGATTATTTGGCTGTCTGGAGTCCAACTTCTTGAGTTCTTTTGTATTTTGCATATTAGCCCTGAATCAGATATAGTATTGGTAAAGATCTTTTTTCAATCTGTTGGCTGCCATTTTTCCTAATAACGGTGTCCTTTGCTTTACAGAAGCGTTGCAGTTTTATGAGGTCCCATTTGTCGATTCTTGATCTTAGAACGTAAGACATTGTTGTTTAGTTCAGGAAATTTTCCCCAGTGCCTCTATATTTGAGACTCCTCCCCATTTTTTTCTTCTATGAATTTCAGTGTACGTAGTTCAATGTGGAAATCCATGATCAACTTGGATTTAAGCTTAATACATTCCAATAATAATGGATTGGTTTGCATTATTCTTCATGATGTACTTCAGTTGAACTACCACCATTTGTTGAAAATGCTGACTTTTATACATTGGGTGATTTTTTAGCTCATTTGATCATAAGTATGTGGATTCATTTCTGGGTCTTAAATTCTATTTCACTGATCCACCAGTCTGTTTTTGTAAGAATACCATACA
The DNA here is from genome assembly GCF_011064425.1 of Rattus rattus. NCBI lineage: Eukaryota > Metazoa > Chordata > Mammalia > Rodentia > Muridae > Rattus > Rattus rattus. Next base: position 34,067,787 of record NC_046161.1, on the reverse strand, counting down.
GTTTTTAACACTATTGCCCTAAAATACTGCTTGAGTTCAGGGATGGTGATGCCCGCTGAAGTTCTTTTAATGTTGAGGATAGTTTTAGATATTCTGGGTTTTTTGTCATTCCAAATAAATTTGAAAATTCTGTAATTCTATGAAGAATAGAGGTGAAATTTTGGTGGGGATTGCATTGAATCTGTAGACTGCTTTTGGCCAAATGGCCATTTTTACTATATTAATCCTGCTATTCTGTGAGGATGGGAGGTCTTTCCATCTTCTGAGATCTTCAATTTCTTTCTTTAGAGACTTGAAGTTCTTGTCATACAGATCTTTGCCTTTCTTGGTTAGAGTCATAAGGAGGTACATTATATTATTTGCGACTATTATGAAGGGTGTCATTTCCCTAATTTCTTTCTCAGCCTGTATAACCTTTGAGTGTAGGAGACTTCAGATTTGTTTAAGTTAATGTTATACCTGGGCACTTTGTTTATCATGATTAGGAGTTCTCTGTTGGGTCTTTTGGGTTCCCTTAAGTGTACTTTCATATCATGAGCAAGCAGTGATCTTTTCATTTTTCCTTTCTAATTTGTACTTTTTGACCTCTTTTTATTCACCATTTATTTCAAAGTTATCTACTGGTTTGCAGCATATAGCTTTTACTATGTTTTATGACTTTGAATTCCTGATCTTTCCTGGTATTTTATCATGAAGGGGTGTTGAATTTTGTCAAATGTTTCCTCAGCATCGAATGAAATGGTCATGTGCTTTTCCTTTCCTTTGAATTTGTTTTTATAGTGAATTACGTTGATGGATTTCAATATATTAAACCATTCCTGCATCCATGGGATGAAGCCTACTTAATGATTTTGGATGATCCTTTTGGTGTGTTCTTGGATTCAGTTTGTGAGGATTTTATTGAGTATATTTGTGTCAATATTTATAATGGAAATTAGTCTGAAGTTCTCTTTCTTTGTTGGATCTCTGTATGGTTTATGCAAAAGCATGGTTATAGGTTCATAGAAAGAAATGGTTAGCGCTCTGCCTGTTTCTACTTTGTGGAAACAATTGGATAGTATTGGAATGAGGTCTTCTATGAAGGTCTGATAGAATTCTGCACTAATCTCAACCGGTCCTGGGTTCCTTTTGGTTAGGATACTTTTAATAACTGCTTCTATTACTTTAGGAGTTATGCGGATGTTTAGATGGTTTACTGATCCTGATTTATTCTTGCTACCTAGTATTTGTCTAGAAAATTGTCCATTTCTTCCAGTATTTTTCTAGTATTGTTGAATATAGTCTTTTGTACTAGGATCTGATGATTTTTTTGAATTTCCTCATATTCTGTTGTTATGGCTGCCTTTTCATTTCTGATTTTTGTTAATTGGGATACACTTCCTGTGCCCTCTGATGATTCTGGCTAAGGGACTATCTACCTTGTTGATTTTCTCAACCAACCAGCTCCTGGTTTTCTTGATTCTCTGTATAGTCCCTTTTGTTTCTGCTTGGTTGATTTCAGCCCTGAGTTTGATTATTTCCTGCCTTCTAATCCTCTTGGGTGTCTTTGTTTCTTTTTGTTTTAGAGCTTTTAGGTGTGCTCTCATGCTGCTAATGTATGCTATCTCCTGTTTTCCTGTTCTTGTTGTTGTTGTTGATGTTGTTGTTTTGACACTCTCAGAGCTATGAGTTTTCCTCTTAGCAATGCTTTCATTGTGTTCCATAAATTTGCCTATACTGTGCCTTCATTTTCATTAAATTGTAATGTCTTTAATTTCTTTATTTCTTCCTTGACCAAGTTATCATTTAGTTGTGTGTTGTCCAACTTCCGTGTATATGTGGGTTTTCTGTCATTTTTATTGTTATCGAAGAGAAGCCTTAGTCCGGGGTGATCTGATAGGATACATGACATTATTTCTATCTTCTTGTATCTGTTGAGGCCTGTTTTGTGACCAATTATTTGGTCACTTCTGTAGGATGAACCATGAGGTGCTGAGAAGAAATATATTCTTTTGTTGTTGGATGAAATGCTCTATAAATATCTGTTAAGTCCCTGTTGATCATAACTTCTGTTCATTTCTCTGTCTCTGTTTAATTTCTGTTTCCTTGATCATTCCATGGATAAGAGTGTAGTGTTGAGGGGTTGGGGATTTAGCTCAGTGGTAGAGCGCTTGCCTAGCAAGCACAAGGCCCTGGGTTCGGTCCCCAGCTCCGAAAAAAAAAAGAATAATAAAAAAAAAGAGTGTAGTGTTGAAATCTCCTACTATTATTGTGTGAGGTATATTGTGTGCTTTGAACTTTAGTGGAGTTTCTTTTATGAATGTAGGTTCCCTAGCATTTGTAGCATAGATATTTAAGATTGAGAGTTCATCTTGGTGGATTTTTACTTTGATGAATATGAAGTGTCCTTCCTTTTCTTCTTTGAAAAGAAAGAAAGGAAAGTGTACTTGAAAGTTGAGTATATTTGATATCAGAATGGCTACTCAAACTTGTTTCCTCAGACCATTTGCTTGGAAATTTGTTTTCTCAGCCTTTTACTCTGAGGTAGTGTCTGTCTTTGTTACTGAGGTGTTTTTCCTGTTTGCAGAAAAATGCTGTGTCCTCTGTATGTATCTAGTCTGTCAGTCTTTGTTTTTTTATTGGGGAATTGATTCCATTGACTTTAAGAGATATTAAGGAACAGTGATTGTGGGTTCCTATTATTTTTGTTGTTAGAGTTGGAATTCTGTTTGTGGGTTTCTCTTCTTTTGGTTTCATTGCAAGGGGATTACTTTCTTGATTTTGCTTGGGGGTAGTTTCCTTGTTTTGGAGTTTCTCATCTATTATTTTTGAAGGACTGGATTTGTAGAAACATATTGTGTAAATTTGTTTTTTTTAATGGAATATCTTGGTTTCTCCATCTATGGTAATTGAGAGCTTTGCTGGATATACTAGCCTGGGCTGACATTTGTGTTCTCTTTGGGTCTGAATGACATGTGCCCAGGATCTTCTGGCTTTCATAGTCTCTGGTGAGAAGTCTTGTGTAATTCTGATAGGTCTACTTATGTATGTTATGTGATGTCTTTTCCCTTACTGCTTTTAATATTCTTTCTCTGTTCTGTGCATTGTGTTTTGACTATTATGTAATGGGAAGAATTCCTTTGCTGTTCTAATTTATTTGGAGCTTTTTATGCTCCTTGTATGATTGTGGGCATCGCTTCCTTTAGGTTAGGGAAGATTTCTTCTACAATTTTGTTGAAGATCTTTACTGACCCTTTATTTTGTGAGTCTCCACTCTTTTCTATACCTGTTGTGCTTAGGTTTGATCTCATTGTGTCCTGGGTTTCCTGGATGTTTGGGCAAGGAGCTTTCTGCATTTTACATTGTCTTTGACATTTGTGTCAATGTTTCTATGGTATCTTCTGCCACTGAGATTATCTCTTTAATCTCTTGCATTCTGTTGGTAATACTTACATTTATGACTCCTGATTTCTTCCCTGGGTTTTCTATCTCCAAGGTTTTCCCTTTTTTGCTTTCTTTATTGTTTTTATTTCCATTTTTATATCCTGGATGGTTTTGTTCAATTCCTTCACTTTTTTGGTGGTGTTTTGCTTTAATTCTTTAAGGGATTTTTTTTCTTTCCTTTTAAAGTGCTTCTACTTGTTTACTTGTGCTGACCTGTATGTCTTTAAGCAAGTTATTTATTTCCTTCTTAAGGTGCTCCATCATAATCATAAAATGTGATTTTAAATCTAAATCTTCCTTTTCCAGTGTATTTAAATATCCAGTATTTACTTTGGTGGGAAAACTGGGCTATGATGATGCCAAGTAGTCTTGATTTCTGTTTCTTAGGTTCCTCTACTTGGCTCTCGCCATCAGATTTTCTCTGGTATTAGCTTGTCTTGCTCTTTCTGACAGTGGTTTGTCCCTCCTGGAGGCCTCATATCAGTACTTCTGTAGACCTGTTTTCCTGTTTTCTTACAGCACTCTCTGGGAACAGAGTGCTCCACTCTAAGGTGTGAAGGTGCTCCTGGCAACTGCCTTTCAGCTTTCAGGGCAGGCAGGAACTGGACGGGTCCTGCCCCTGACTGCTCCTAGGTCCCTGTACCCAGGGAACACAGATGGCACTAGGCAATTTAATTGTGAATTTTGCTGGATATAGTAGCCTGAGCTGGCATTTTTATTCTCTTAGTTTTCTGTATGACATCTGCCCATTTTCTTCTGGCTTTCATACTCTCTGTTGAGAAGTCTGGTGTAATCCTAATAGTTCTGACTTTATATGTTACTTGACCTTTTTCCTTTACTGCTTTTAACATTCTGTCTTTGGTTTGTGCATTTGGTGTTTTGACTATTATGGGACAGGAGGAATACATTTCTGCTCCTATATATTTGGAGTATTATAGGCTGGATATATGTTCATGGACCTCTCTTTCTTTAGGTTAAGGAAGTTTTCCTCTATAATTTTGTTGAAGTATATACAAGCCTTATAAGATGGGAATTTTTGCCTATTACCTTTGAGTTTGATCTTCTCATTGTGTCCTGGATTTCCTGGATGTTTTAGGTTAGGAGATTTTTGCATTTTTTTGACTGTCCTGACAATGATTTTTATGGTACTTTTTAACCATGAGATTTTCTCTTCTATCTCTTGTATTCTGTTGGTGTTACTTGTATTTATGATTCCTCATCTCTTTCCTGGTTTTTCTATCTTCAGGGTTATCTCCATTTGTGATTTCTTCATTATTTCTGTTTCCATTTTTATATTCTGGATGGTTTTGCTGTTTGGTTGTGTTTTCCTGTAATTCTTTAAGGGATTTTTAGTTTTCTCTTTAAGGGCTTCTACATGTTAACCTGCTTTGTAATGTATTTCCTTAAGAGAGTTATTTATGTCCTTAATAAATTCATCTAACATCATCATGAGATGTCATTTTAAAACAGAATATTGATTTTTTCCAGTGTGTTGGAGTATCCAGGACTGGCTGTTTGATATAGCTATGTTCCGATCAGGCCAAGTGGCATTGATGTTTTCCTTATCTTCTTGCATTTGCCTCTCACCATCTGGTTATCTCTGGTATTAGCTTGTCTTGCTGTCTCTGACAGTGGTTTAACGCTCCTGTAAGCTAGTGTATCAGCACTTCTGGGAGACTTGCTCTCTTCCAGCAGGATCTAGGTACTGAGAGCTGTGGCACAGGGTCAGGTCCAGGCACAAACAGATGCTGGAAGGATTCAGTCCCAGACTCTTCCTCTCCTCCTGTGTTCTGAAAACCCTGGACCAGTTCATCTTGGGCTACATACTAGAGCAAAAGAGGTAGTATCATCTGTGCTCTCAGATGTGGCAGCACTCTTGAAAGACCAGCTCACTCCTGGCAGGATATGGAGATACAAAGAGCTGTGGCACAGGGCCAATTCAGGGTATGCAGGGAAACCGAGAAGCCATATTTCCAGTTTTGAGTCTTGAATATTTTATTTATTTCCTTTACCTGTTTAATTGCATTAAAATAAATTAATAAATTAAATTAATCCCTGTATTAGTTTAAGGGATTAATTTGTTTCCTCTTTAAAGGCCTTTATTAATTTGATTGTTATTTTCTTGTATTTCTTTAACAGATGTATTAATTCCCTTTTTAAGTTCTCTATATTCTTAATAAGATCGGATTTAAGGTCATCTTGTTGTGCTTGAAATGTGTTAGGATATCCAGGGCTGGCTTCATTTGGGTTGCTGTGCTCTGAAAACATCATATTGGCCTGGCTCTTGTTCAACATATACCTTTGAGGAACTTGAGCTATCTAGATGTCTTTGGTCCCTGGATCTTCTTGTTTTAGAAGAAATTCAGAACAGATTACGCTCTATGTTTCTGGTGTAGCAGGCTTCTTACATGAATCCTTGTATTCTCTCTTTCTGAATCAAGCAAGTCTATATAGTTCACTATCAATAGGTCTGAAAAAGTTGGGCAGAGAGTTGGCAAGGTCTACTGGGGATACCAGCCTGCTTATAGCAGCTGGGAGTGCTGGAGAAGACAGTACGCAGAGAAGACAGGTAGAGGAAAGGAGTCTAACATGTATAATTTGAGGTCCACAGGTCTGGAGAAGGTGGGGAGAGAGGTGGTAGGAGAATCTTAAAATATGTTTTATTCCTAAAATATATCTAGTTATATCATTTCCTCTTTCTCTTTCCTGCATTCACCCATTCTTCTGGGCATATTTCAATATTTCTCAAATTCATGGTCTCTATTTATTTTGTTGAGCATCATAAATACATGCACAAGACACATTTATATACATATATAGACATGGACATATACTTATTCCTGAAGATATACATAATAAAATTTGTTTAGTTCATACATTGTCTCTACTGTGGATAAGATTTCAGAACTGAACATATGATGTTGGATGGCCAGGTATGAAGTTCTTCTAAGAGGAGGACTATTTTTCCAATCTCAAAAATTTTTGCTGTCTGTAGTTCTTTATCTCTGTCTATTGCTTTACAAAATTTATCTATTACTTCTTAACAATTTTATCATTATCATCCTTTCAGATCTTGTTTGAAAAACAACATTGATGAGGCATCATGTGCGCAGCCAATCTGACATTATAGGGGATGCATTTTAATTGGATATTTTATTTATTTAAATTTCGAGTGTTATCCCTTTTCCTGGTTTCCCCTTTCTAAACCCACTCTCCCTTCCCCCCTTACTCTGCTTCTACAAAGGTGCTCTCTCAGTCACGCACTCCCACCTCACCACCATAGTATTCCTCTGCACTGGGACATCAAGCCTTCACAGGACTAAGGGCATCCCCTCCCATAGATGTTAGATAAAGCCCATTCATCTCCTTCAGTTCTTTCCCTATCTCCACCATTGTAGTACCTGTGGTTGACTTCCAGCATCCACATCTGTATTGTTCAAATTGGGCAGAGCCTCTCAGGACACAGCAGTATCAGACTCCTCACAGCAAGCAATTCTTTGCACCAGCAATAGTGTCTGGGTTTGTTTTCTGCATGTGGGATGGTTCCCAAAGAGGGGCAGTCTTTGGATGACCTTTTCTTCAGCCTGTGCTCCAGTCTTTGTCCCTGTAATTACTTAGGGGCTGCATGCTTATACTAAACTTCCTGTTTTATAGCTCTTGTATTTTTGCCACTATTCTCCTCTAATCAAGGAGGTTTGCTTTTAGTTGTATTTATGTATACCAGTTGATGTTTAGGACACACAAATTCTGGTTCTCAGGAAATTGATCTGCAGTAAGTTATCTGTAATGGGTCCTCATCTGTGTCAAGCCACATTTCTCTCATGAGGAATCACACACACACACACACACACACACACACACACACACAGAGAGATACACACACACACACACAAACACACACACACAGAGATACACACACACAAACATACACACATATACATATACATATATATATATATGTGTGGGCATAAGCATAAATAATCAGAAGTGGTTATGAATAATATGTCTTTTCTTTTCTAATAATGTGAGCTCACTTATTCTGCACATTTGGATAACATTAGCCATGCTTGTAATGTAAAGCATAAATGTTTCTAATTCTTTTGTTACTCTGAAGAAAGAACCAGAGAAGGAGGAAAGCAATAAATAGATTGATAGATGGATTATATATATATATATATATATATATATATATATATATATATAATACCTGGTGGAGCTCTTTTTTTTTTTATTAACTTGAGTATTTCTTATTTACATTTCAATCTTATTCCCTTTCCCGGTTTCCAGGCATCCCCTAATCCTTCCCCTCCCCCTTCTTTATGGGTGTTCCCTCCCCACCCTCCCCATTGCTGCCCTCCCCCCAACAGTCTGGTTCACTGGGGGTTCAGTCTTAGCAGGACCCAGGGCTTCCCCTTCCACTGGTGATCTTACTAGGATATTCATTGCTACCTATGAGGTCAGAGTCCAGGGTCAGTCCATGTATAGTCTTTAGGTAGTGGCTTAGTCCCTGGAAGCTCTGGTTGCTTGGCATTGTTGTTCATATGGGGTCTCAAGCCCCTTCAAGCTCTTCCAGTTCTTTCTCTGATTCCTTCAACGGGGGTCCTATTCTCAGTTCAGTGGTTTGCTGCTGGCATTCGCCTCTGTATTTGCTGTATTCTGGCTGTGTCTCTCAGGAGAGATCTACATCCGGTTCCTGTCGGCCTGCACTTCTTTGCTTCATCCATCTTGTCTAATTGGGTGGCTGTATATGTATGGGCCACATGTGGGGCAGGCTCTGAATGGGTGTTCCTTCTGTGTCTGTTTTAATCTTTGCCTCTCTATTCCCTGCCAAGGGTATTCTTATTCCCCAGGGTGAAGCATTGTTCATTTTAATCATCCGTCTTGAGTTTCACGTGTTCTATGCATCTAGGGTAATTCAAGCATTTGGGCTAATAGCCACTTATCAATGAGTGCATACCATGTGTGTTTTTCTGTGATTGGGTTACCGCACTCAGGATGATATTTTCCAGTTTCAACCATTTGTCTATGAATTTCATAAAGGCATTGTTTTTGATAGCTGAGTAATATTCCATTGTGTAGATGTACCACATTTTCTGTATCCATTCCTCTGTTGAAGGGCATCTGGGTTCTTTCCAGCTTCTGGCTATTATAAATAAGGCTACTATGAACATAGTGAAGCATGTGTCTTTTTTATATGTTGGGGCATCTTTTGGGTATATGCCCAAGAGAGGTATAGCTGGGTCCTCAGATAGTTCAATGTCCAATTTTCTGAGGAACCTCTGGTGGAGGTCTTTTATCTTGTCAGACCTTCTTGAGGCACTGGAGGGGGAAGAGCTTCATTGGGCAGTAAGACTTTGTCTTACAAGATATTTAGGGTTGCTTTATATTTTAAAAAATATAGTTTATCTATTTATCTAAGTCAAATTTCCTGTGCTACAGTAGCTGACCTGTCTTCTGTGTTTCTCTGAGGCCAGAAACTAAAACAGGAAAGATTTAAGTACATAGCCTTTGTACTATTTCAGCAGGGACTGCTGGGCTCTAATTTCTAGTTGCTAGTCAGAGGTCACAGGAAGAAAAAGTGAAACTTTAAAAAGTGAGTACAGCATGTATTACTATGTTGTAAAAAGTTTCATATGAAAGCTATCTAAGGCAGAAAGTGGAAATATACTAAGTGTGGAAAGGAAAAAATCCTTCAAAGTGAGGAAAAAGAAAAAAGTTCTACTCTAAATGGGGAAAAGCAAAAATTCTCCTAAGGAAAAATTTTCTTCTCTCTTCTTTTTAATTTCTTTGTCCTCAATACTTATACGTCTTTCATAATACATGATCACATATTATGAAGTTCATCACAAGTTCACACAAAAAAATCAAATCATAAATTTAAATAGAAGTTTACAACAGAAAATGATTTCATCCATATCCATTACGAGTAATTATCTGACTAAACATCCATCAGCTGCCTCAGATCCACAGGTTCACTGAAGATTTAAAACCATGCCTAAGTTATTAAAGAAATTTTGTATGGATAAACCCAGTCAATATTTTATCTTCTGTCCTAGCACCTATAATAAATTGTTCCCTTTTTATGACCTTTGGTTAATAGTTTTGCGATCTCTTGAAATGTTCTCTGAGTAGGAGAAAGTCTGGTTACTATCGAAGAGCAATTAACTGGTGACACTTGGGAGACTTGCAGAATTACCACTGCAAGTTTGACTACCAGAAAATGACCTAATAGCAGTCCCCCTATAAAAGAGCTTAATAATCACTGTTATAATTTTAAGAATTCTTATAGGATCATCATAAAGACTTAAAAAGCCATCTATTTGTCTGTACAGCATCATTACACAACAATACATCTTCTTAAATCTGCAGATATCTACTCCAAAAGGTTGGTTTATTACTTAATGATTGTTATATATGCTTACTAATAACAGGAAAAGCATATTAAGAGCAACAATCTTTCCTAAAATGTACCTGTCTCAGATTATATAATAATCTGAAGTGGGCCATCTCAGTGATATCATCTGCTAGTTATTAGCTTGTCCCATTATGGCTCCAGACAGAAATGGATGCAAGCAGAAAAGTATCTAAAGTGAATATAGCTAGTTATAGGAAACAATCAGTTTTGGTCCTTGTGGGTTTGCACACTTTAATCCTAGCCCTGAGCAGGCTATCTAGGTAGATCCATGAGGTCTAGGCAAGCTTTGTCTAGGTAGTGTCTTCTAGGACAGCATGAGCTATGTAGAGCATCTCCATCACCTAAAAAGAAGAAAAAGAAAGAAATTATCAGAAAAAGCAATTATAAATATATTTTATGTCTATGGTTTATGATTCCTATATAAGTGATGAACAGGGAATAAATGAATATTATCAACATTTTGGCCATAAAAGAGGACATAAAGCTATTGGTTTTTCCATTTTAAATCTGTCATGGACTTCTCAGTTTGGGTGTTAGGTAAGTGAATAATGTAATATTTATAGTGAAAAAAAAGTAATATCCTCTGAGACAGTGAAAGACACGTCCCGTCTGCCTTATTAAATAGCCAGGAGGCTAAAATTTTACATGTTTTTACCTCTTATGTTTCCCTGAATAACTCAGGATTGGCAGTTTAAGTAGATTTTGTTTCAATGATAATCGTGGATTAGGGATTCAGAAGACTTGGCTCAGTAGTGAAGAGCATACACCCTCTAGCAGAATAACTGAGTTCCCAAATATGTACATTAAGCTCAACTGCTTATAACTGGAGGTGATCTGCTAACCCACTGACTTACTGTTGCACATGCATACATACATAACAGACAGACAGACAGACATTCACCCTCACCCACACACACATGCACACACACACAGGTGGGAGGCAAGGAGGGCAAGAGAAGCAGAGAGAGGGGATACAGATACAGAAAGAGAAGTTAATAATCATTAAATTTTAAAAAGTGATTTTTAATGTGAATGTTTGTGTCTACATTTCCTTTTTGTGGAAATTGAAGACCAGATTTTCTATTAAACATTTTCTGTTCTAAGCTTGAATCTTGGACGGAAGGCTAACTAGCTGTGTTTTAGTGAGGGTAGAATAGTAAGACTAACATGGAATACCATTGGCAAGTTCTATTGATTTAGTCATTTGTATTTGTAAATAAAGCTTACTCAGGACATCTTGGCACCAGAAGCATTGAATTCTATTCATTATAGGTCTATAAGGACCACTATTTTCTAGAGTTCAATATTGTAAAACTGATATTTCATAGTTAAAATAATTCTTTTTTTTTTTTTTGGTTCTTTTTTTCGGAGCTGGGGACCGAACCCAGGGCCTTGTGCTTCCTAGGCAAGCGCTCTAACCACTGAGCTAAATCCCCAACCCCAAAATAATTCTTTATCTTCATTTAAACAAGTTGTCATCTAAAATTTACAGTCCTTACTCTACAAGAGGAAAGGGATTTGAGTTGTTTGTTTGTTTGTTTGTCTGTTTGTTTTTTGGTTTTGAGGTATTTTATTTAGGGAGTTTTATGTTTACAGTTTCCTAAATCTTTTCTTCTTAACATCTCCACTTGACAAATAAGATAAAACATGATTAAGCATTCATTTTATCTGGGAAGATTGCACTTTGACTTACTCAAGGGAATGATGTATCCATTTAATCAGGTAAGTTGTAGCTGGTAAAATAATTCTAGGTCCCTCTGCTAAAATTCTGGACAATGCAAACTCTAAAAGCAACAGTACCTAATTATCTTGAAGACTGATGAAAAAGGTTCCTTCTCCTTGCCCTGCAGGTGAATCTGGTTACATTCCTAACAATAGAGAGAAAATTAAATTTTCAGACTCCTTTCATAGTCCCTTTATTCAAGGAGATGCAGTAAACATATTGGAGGTTAGCAGACCCTTCGTAATCCACAGTTTTCTAAGCCACAGTGCTTCACCATGTAGCTAATAAGGGCTCAGAATAGGGTCTGTCTTAGTTATATTTTTAGTGCTATGATAAAACATGATGACTATGTCACTTGTAGAAGAATAAGCTATTTGGAACTTAGGGTTTCATGGTAGTAGGATTTGCAATGGCAGAATGTAAGTAGCAAATAATAGTAGGCTGGAGCAACAGGTGAGAACTCATAGCTGGTATTTCAAGTACAAGGCAGAGAAAATAGGAATAGGCTCTAATCTTTTGAAACCTCAAAGAAAATACAGACCTCAATGTCATATCTCACCCAACAAAGCCATATCTCTGAAAACTTCCCAGTTGGTTTAATCAGCTTGAAAACACATGTATAAACTACTAGCCTATATAGCCTGTTCTCATTCATTGTACCACATAACATTTTCCCCATATTCCCATGTCCTTTGTTCAGAAATTCAGGAGTTATTTTTAAAGTGGTACCATTAGTTTCTTCTAATTTGCTTCTCCATTAATAAGCTCTGGAGCTCTAGATTAAGATAAATATTTCCTATAAAAATTCACTGAACTCTCGAGGGGTTGGGGATTTAGCTCAGTGGTAGAGCGCTTGCCTAGCAAGCGCAAGGCCCTGGGTTCAGTCCCCAGCTACAGAAAAAAAAATTCACTGAACTCTCTACCATGCAGAAGTAACTTTGTCATATTATGTAGCACCACTGCTGAATTTCAGAAGCCATTAGAATAGCGACTTACTCTTGTGTTTTTCTTCGTGGAAGGGCCTTGGATATTCAAGAGTAGTTGGGTGTCTATTACATGTGGAGCATTAGGTCTACTCTTTACTACCTCAAAATACCATATCAATCTCAAAGTAAGCAATACAAAAGCAAAACCTACTAGTCAACCCAATAGACAGATGTTCTTGATAAAAATCAATGTAATGTTAGAAAACAGTGAAGTTTGGAGTTTTCAAACAAAAGTAAAATTCCAAGGTTTTAGGAATATTTGGATATGAAAACTGAAGGTTTGAATATGGGGTAGATTCTAGAACATTTTCCTCAGAGTACTCCTTCAATTAAAGTTTGCTTTATCAGTGTTTCTCCTGATATGTGGCTGTTTATGGAAACATATCTGTTCACCATCTCAGCTAAGATGATACTGGTTACCGAAGAAGCACTTTACACACTGAACAACCACTGCAGGCAAATGCATTTTGTACAGTATCTATGAATGCGTTTTCAGTAAAACATGAGGAAGCTAATTGGCAGGATATAGCCTACACAGTTCACACTTTGTTGTAAGGGTCTCATCTCTAGTGTCTACATTCTGTTCCTTCTCCTTCCTGGATTTGATATTTTCACATCTCTAAAGAGATCCCAATTCTATCAGCCTTTACCTCTAAGAAGCTATCTTCTCAGTCTACTCTATTTATTGATGTGAGCAAGGGAATTCCAGTGGTGATGTGAACTCCCTCATTCGAAGCACCCATTGTTACCTCCTATGACATTATTCCATAAACCTTTAGGAAGAGTAGCTCAAAAATATATGACATATGTCTTAAGGTTTTTTTGGTCAACCTATGACTTATAGTAGTCCTATCTGTCCATTTGCCCATTTAGTCTCCATAGAGAAGCAGGTATCATTGACATAATATACGCACACATGTGTGTACATTCTTTAAAATATCCAGTCTGCAGAGGACAGACAGGGTTGTCAAAAGTCATCTTAGACAAGAGAGGCAGGATCAGCTATTAGTGAATCAGCAGACTTTTCTTTGAGGGAGTAAAACTTAATTTTCTGGGTCCAGCAAAAAGGTGAATGAACAAACCATAACTCCATTAGGCTGATGGAAAAGTTTCTGGGGTAAGAGCAAAAAATTTCTGCAACCAGTGAAAATGGAGGAAAACAGATTCAAAGACAGAAAGACACACACAGACACACAGACACAGACACAGACACACACACACACACACACACACACACACACACAGTTGGTGGATAAAGCAAGTTTCAAGGACTTCCAATACCTTTATAGTTATACATGTATATACATAAATATGCATATTTGGTGAATGAAATAAAGCTTCAAGAACACTATTTTTTCTTCTCATAAATTTTTATGCAACCTAAAAAAATTCTGTATGTATTAAAATAAGATTCCCTCATAGACATTGGTAACAAAGTCTCCATAAACAATCATCACTAGAACATACTCTTGAGTAAAAGATTATAATTATTAGGCAAAAGGTAAATACAACAGGATTATTGAATGATACGTAAATCATCACTGTTAAGGCTAAGTAAGTTTACATTCTTTCTGACAGAGGACTGAAAGCTTTAGATTCTGTTGTTGATTGTTGGCACCAGTGTGATGGCAATTAAGCAAGAAACCTTACATTCTAATGTTTAACCTTCCTCCAATCACTGATGTTCAATCACTACAGTGCTTATAGATCACACATACATTCTCCAAATTATATTGTGCTGGAAGTTAGGAAGCCACGGCATCAAACAGGAGCAGAAAGTCACAGTTGTCACTCCCTCTGTTACTTACAATTATATTAAGATATTTTCCACTTCCCAAAATTTAAAGATATGTAAAAACATCCAATATTTCCATGAATTATTTATTGTACTTATATACTTACAAAAACATTAAGAGTCTCATATCACCAATTCTCTTACTGAATAAATTCACTCACTAGACTCAGTTTTTCATATGTTCTTGTTTACTACTTTACTATTCTTTTGCAGGCATGATAATCCTCCAGAGTTTTGTTCTTAATACAATTGTTCAAATTAAGGGAAAATAAGGAAATAGTTACAAAAAGTCTGCAAAGAAATTACTACCTTAAAACATATAAAAAAGTACATAAGCAGATATACACACATAGACATATGTAAATGACTGTACATGTGAACATGCTGAGAGTGAAAATTTGGTTGTTTTCATTAATATAGTTTAATGATTACTATTTTTCTCTAGGGCCAGATAATTTAAGTTTTACTAAATACTTATACTGTATCAGTGGTTAGACCTGGAAGAAGTGCAGCTTCCCTGTGCCCAGGATAGTAATCTGAATATAGCCTGACCATTAGACGCTCTGCAGTGCTGCTGCAGATTTAAATCAGCCATCATTTAGAAAAAATACAGTGGGATATGCTGGTAAATGGGAAGATCAATATAAATTTGGTCTTTTGCCCCAATGCCCCAGTTCATCACATATAATTCAAACAGAACAATATACTCTGAAATTTAAGAACTGACTCCATGAAAAGACATATATTGTCATTGTGTATTAATAAAAAAATAGTAGTTCCTGATGAGTTACATTATTTGAATTGTATTAAAGTAATTATTTCTGGGACACTTCCGGTGTTTGGCCAGAGTCTCGGACCAGCGGAGGATCCCTGCCTTCAGCAGCTCTCTGCTCCCAGGCCCCCCGGAGGGGAGTTCTGGCCGCCTGGTCGGGCGGGCACTCCTGAGGCAGCAGAGCGGAGGAGACCACAGACGGGACCCGCCCCCGCCTAAACCCCAGTCACGCCAATACACCGTATACGGCCTCCGGCTACCCGAAGAGAAGGGCCCAGGAGCAGCAGATCCACTGCGTCTGAGACACCGCACCTGAAGGGACCGACCGGATAAACAGTTCTCTGCACCCAAATCCCGTGGAGGGAGAGCTACACCTTCAGAGAGGCGGACACCTGGGAAACCAGAAGAGACTGCACGCTGCACACAGTACTGACCCAGAGGAAAAAACAAAGCTATCTGGAACCCTGGTGCAGTGAACCTCCGGAAGGCGGCGCAGGATCTTCCTGGCTGCTGAGGCCGTGGAGAGCTCATAGGCAACACCCCACTAGCAAACTTGAGCCTGGGGACCACAGGTAAGACAAACTTTTCTGCTACAAACGACTTGCCTGGTGAACTCAAGACACAGGCTCACAGGAACAGCTGAAGACCTGTAGAGAAGAAAAACTACGCGCCCGAAAGCAGAACACTCTGTCCCCATAACTGGCTGAAAGAAAACAGGAAAACAGGTCTACAGCACTCCTGAAACACAGGCTTATAAGACAGTCTAGCCACTGTCAGAAATAGCAGAACAAAGTAACACTAGAGATAATCTGATGGCGAGAGGCAAGCGCAGGAACCCAAGCAACAGAAACCAAGACTACATGGCATCATCGGAGCCCAATTCTCCCACCAAAGCAAACACGGAATATCCAAACACACCAGAAAAGCAAGATCTAGTTTCAAAATCATATTTGATCATGATGCTGGAGGACTTCAAGAAAGACGTGAAGAACTCCCTTAGAGAAACACAGGAAAACATAAATAAACAAGTAGAAGCCTACAGAGAGGAATTCCAAAAATCCCTGAAAGAATTCCAGGAAAACATAAATAAACAAGTAGAAGCCCATAGAGAGGAGTCACAAAAATCCATAAAAGAATTCCAGGAAAACATAAATAAACAAGTAGAAGCCCATAGAGAGGAGTCACAAAAATCCCTGAAAGAATTCCAGGAAAACACAATCAAACATGAAGGAATTAAAAATGGAAATAGAAGCAATCAAGAAAGAACACATGGAAACAACCCTGGATATAGAAAACCAAAAGAAGAGACAAGGAGCTGTAGATACAAGCTTCACCAACAGAATACAAGAGATGGAAGAGAGAATCTCAGGAGCAGAAGATTCCATAGAAATCATTGACTCAACTGTCAAAGATAATGTAAAGCGGAAAAAGCTACTGGTCCAAAACATACAGGAAATCCAGGACCAATGAGAAGATCAAACCTAAGGATAATAGGTATAGAAGAGAGTGAAGACTCCCAGCTCAAAGGACCAGTAAATATCTTCAACAAAATCATAGAAGAAAAAACTTCCCTAACCTAAAAAAAAGATACCCATAGGCAAACAAGAAGCCTACAGAACTCCAAATAGATTGGACCAGAAAAGAAACACCTCCCGTCACATAATAGTCAAAACACCAAATGCACAAAAAAAAAAAAGAAAGAATATTAAAAGCAGTAAGGGAAAAAGGTCAAGTAACATATAAAGGCAGACCTATCAGAATCACACCAGACTTTTCGCCAGAAACTATGAAGGCCAGAAGATCCTGGACTGATGTCATACAGACCCTAAGAGAACACAAATGCCAGCCCAGGTTACTGTATCCTGCAAAACTCTCAATCAACATAGATGGAGAAACCAAGATATTCCATGACAAAACCAAATTTACACAATATCTTTCTACAAATCCAGCACTACAAAGGATAATAAATGGTAAAGCCCAACATAAGGAGGCAAGCTATGCCTAGAAGAAGCAAGAAACTAATGCCTTGGCAACAAAAACAAAGAGAAGAAAAGCACACAAACATAACCTCACATCCAAATATGAATACAACCGGAAGCAATAATCACTATTCCTTAATATCTCTCAACATCAATGGCCTCAACTCCCCAATAAAAAGACATAGATTAACAAACTGGATATGCAACGAGGACCCTGCATTCTGCTGCCTACAGGAAACACACCTCAGAGACAAAGACAGACACTACCTCAGAGTGAAAGGCTGGAAAACGACTTTCCAAGCAAATGGTCAGAAGAAGCAAGCTGGAGTAGCCATTCTAATATCAGATAAAATCAATTTTCAACTAAAGTCATCAAAAAAGATAAGGAAGGACACTTCATATTCATCAAAGGAAAAATCCACCAAGATGAACTCTCAATCCTAAATATCTATGCCCCAAATACAAGGGCACCTACATACGTAAAAAAAGAAACCTTACTAAAGCTCAAAACACATTGCACCTCACACAATAATAGTAGGAGATTTCAACACCCCACTCTCATCAATGGACAGATCATGGAAACAGAAATTAAACAGAGACGAGACAAACTAAGAGAAGTCATGAGCCAAATGGACTTAACAGATATTTATAGAACGTTCTACCCTAAAGCAAAAGGATATACCTTCTTCTCAGCTCCTCATGGTACTTTCTCCAAAATTGACCATATAATTGGTCAAAAAACGGGCCTCAACAGGTACAGAAAGATAGAAATAATCCCATGCGTGCTATCGGAACACCACGGCCTAAAGCTGGTCTTCAATAACAATAAGGGAAGAAGGCCCACATATACGTGGAAATTGAACAATGCTCTACTCAATGATAACCTGGTCAAGGAAGAAATAAAGAAAGAAATTAAAGACTTTTTAGAATTTAATGAAAATGAAGATACAACATACCCAAACTTATGGGACACGATGAAAGCTGCGCTAAGAGGAAAACTCATAGCGCTGAGTGCCTGCAGAAGGAAACAGGAAAGAGCATATGTCAGCAGCTTGACAGCACACCTAAAAGCTCTAGAACAAAAAGAAGCAAATACACCCAGGAGGAGTAGAAGGCAGGAAATAATCAAACTCAGAGCCGAAATCAACCAAGTAGAAACAAAAAGGACCATAGAAAGAATCAACAGAACCAAAAGTTGGTTCTTTGAGAAAATCAACAAGATAGATAAACCCTTAGCCAGACTAACGAGAGGACACAGAGAGTGTGTCCAAATTAACAAAATCAGAAATGAAAAGGGAGACATAACTACAGATTCAGAGGAAATTCAAAAAATCATCAGATCTTACTATAAAAGCCTATATTCAACAAAACTTGACAATCTGCAGGAAATGGACAATTTCCTAGACAGATACCAGGTACCGAAGTTAAATCAGGAACAGATAAACCAGTTAAACAACCCCATAACTCCTAAGGAAATAGAAGAAGTCATTAAAGGTCTCCCAACCAAAAAGAGCCCAGGTCCAGACAGGTTTAGTGCAGAATTCTATCAGACCTTCATAGAAGACCTCATTACCAATATTATCCAAACTATTCCACAAAATTGAAACAGATGGAGCACTACCAATTCCTTCTATGAAGCCACAATTACTCTTATACCTAAACCACACAAAGACCCAACAAAAGAAAGAGAACTTCAGACCAATTTCCTTATGAATATCGATGCTTAAAAATACTCAATAAAATTCTGGCAAACCTAATCTAAGAGCACATCAAAACAATCATCCACCATGATCAAGTAGGCTTCATCCCAGGCATGCAGGGATGGTTCAATATACGGAAAACCATCAACGTGATCCATTATATAAACAAACTGAAGGAACAAAACCACATGATCATTTCATTAGATGCTGAGAAAGCATTTGACAAAATTCAACACCCCTTCATGATAAAAGTCCTGGAAAGAATAGGAATTCAAGGCCCATACCAAAACATAGTAAAAGCCATATACAGCAAACCAGTTGCTAACATTAAACTAAATGGAGAGAAACTTGAAGCAATCCCACTAAAATCAGGGACTAGACAAGGCTGCCCACTCTCTCCCTACTTATTCAATATAGTTCTTGAAGTTCTAGCCAGAGCAATAAGACAACAAAAGGAGGTCAAGGGGATACAGATCGGAAAAGAAGAAGTCAAAATATCACTATTTGCAGATGATATGATAGTATATTTAAGTGATCCCAAAAATTCCACCAGAGAACTACTAAAGCTGATAAACAACTTCAGCAAAGTGGCTGGGTATAAAATTAACTCAATAAATCAGTAGCCTTCTCACAAAAGAGAAACAGGCCGAGAAAGAAATTAGGAAATGACACCTTCATAATAGACCCAAATAATATAAAAGTACCTGGGTGACTTTTAACCAAGCAAGGGAAAGATCTGTACAATAAGAACTTCAAGACTCTGAAGAAAGAAATTGAAGAAGATCTCAGAAGATGGAAAGATCTCCCATGCTCATGGATTGGCAGGATTAATATAGTAAAAATGGCCATTCTACCAAAAGCGATCTACAGATTCAATGCAATCCCCATCAAAATACCAATCCAATTCTTCAAAGAGTTAGACAGAACAATTTGCAAATTCATCTGGAATAACAAAAAACCCAGGATAGCTAAAACTATCCTCAACAATAAAAGGACTTCAGGGGGAATCACTATCCCAGATCCAAGCAGTATTACAGAGCAATAGTGATAAAAACTGCATGGTATTGGTACAGAGACAGACAGATAGACCAATGGAACAGAATTGAAGACCCAGAAATGAACCCACACACCTATGGGCACTTGATTTTTGACAAAGAGCCAAAAGCATCCAATGGAAAAAAGATAGCATTTTCAGCAAATGGTGCTGGTTCAACTGGAGGTCAACATGTAGAAGAATGCAGATCGATCCATGCTTATCACCCTGTACAAAGCTTAAGTCCAAGTGGATCAAGGACCTCCCACATCAAACCAGATACACTCAAACTAATAGAAGAAAACTAGGGAAGCATTTAAACACATGGGCACTGGAAAAATTTCCTGAACAAAAAACACCCATGGCTTATGCTCTAAGATCAAGAATCACAAATGGGATCTCATAAAACTGCAAAAGCTTCTGTAAGGCAAAAGGACACTGTGGTTAGACAAAACGGCAACCAACAGATTGGGAAAAGATCTTTACCAATCCTACAACAGATAGAGGCCTTATATCCAAAATATACAAAGAACTGAAGAAGTTAGACAGCAGGAGGCAAATAACCCTATTAAAAATGGGGTCAGAGCTAAACAGAGAATTCAGCTGAGGAATGCCGAATGGCTGAGAAACACCTAAAGAAATGTTCAACATCGTTAGTCATAAGGGAAATGCAAATCAAAACAACCCTGAGATTTCACCTCACACCAGTGAGAATGGCTAAGATCAAAAACTCAGGTGACAGCAAATGCATGGAGGATGTGGAAAGGGAACACCCTCCATTGTTGGTGGGGTTGCAGACTGCTACAACCATTCTGGAAATCAGTCTGGAGGTTCCTCAGAAAAATTGGACATTGAACTACCTGAGGATCCAGCTATACCTCTCCTGGGCATATACCCAAAAGATGCCCCAACATATAAAAAAGACACGTGCTCCACTATGTTCATCGCAGCCTTATTTATAATAGCCAGAAGCTGGAAAGAACCCAGATGCCCTTCAACAGAGGAATGGATACAGAAAATGTGGTACATCTACACAATGGAATATTACTCAGCTATCAAAAACAATGACTTTATGAAATTCGTAGGCAAATGGTTGGAACTGGAAAATATCATCCTGAGTGAGGTAACCCAATCACAGAAAAACACACATGGTATGTACTCATTGATAAGTGGCTATTAGCCCAAATGCTTGAATTACCCTAGATGCCTAGAACAAATGAAACTCAAGACGGATGATCAAAATGTGAATGCAGATCGCTCATGGAGAGACATACAGCCAGAATACAGCAAATACAGAGGCGAATGCCAGCAGGAAACCACTGAACTGAGAACAGGACCCCCGTTGAAGGAATCAGAGAAAGAACTGGAAGAGCTTGAAGGAGCTCGAGACCCCATATGTACAACAATGCCAACCAACCAGAGCTTCCAGGGACTAAGCCACTACCCAAAGACTATACATGGACTGACCCTGGACTCTGACCTCGTAGGTTGCAATGAATATCCTAGTAAGAGCACCAGTGGAAGGGGGAAGCCCTGGGTCCTGCTAAGACTGAACCCCAGTGAACTAGACTGTTGGGGAGAGGGCAGCAATGGGGGAGGTGGAGGGAAACACCCATAAGGAAAGGGGGGGAGGGGATGTTTGCCCGAAACTGGAAAGGAATAACATTCGAAATGTATATAAGAAATACTCAAGTTAATAATAAAAAAAAAGAAAAAAAATAATTATTTCTTTTCTATCAAGTCACATCTGGAACCGATATTAAGGAACCTGCGAACAGGACAAGATGGACTCTAGAAACCTGGCTTTGGTGATCTTCATATGCCAGACTAAATTAGGAATTCAGGCTTGCTTTGTATGCTTTATCACCTCTGACTTCTCTGGCATCAGAGCAAATCCCACAATCCTGATTGTCATATACAGAACCTAGGTTAACTTCCTCTATTTCTACAGAGTAAGGTCTACTGAGGGATGTGGAGCCAAGAGATTCTCCTCTGTTAACTTGAGGAAAGTATAAGAAAATATCTCATAAAATAAAATCTAAACGGTAAGTAAGACTTAAAGTAGACATATTCTGAGCTCTTACTCTCTAAAGACCATAAGCTTTAATAATTATAGTTGGGGACATATTAAGGTCAAAGGCATCAACATAATTGGATCTTGTCTGGGTCTGTGCTGGATCTTTCAGTTTTCATATATTTCTCCATTCTTATTTGACAAAATTCAACACCTCTTCATGATAAAAGTCTTGCAAAGGTCAGGAAATCAAGGCCCATACCTAACCATATATATATATATATATATATATATATATATATATATATATATATATATATATATATATATATATCAAAGTAGTAGCCAACATCAATCTAAATGGAGAGAAACTTGAAGCAATTATACTAAAATCAGGAAATAGACAAGGATTCACACTCTCTCCTTAATTATTCAACATACAATTCAAATTCCAGGCCATTGCAATTCAGACAACATAAGAGGTCAAAGGGATACAAATTGGAAAGAAAGAAGTCAAAATATCACTATTTGCAAATGATATTATAGTATAATTAACTGACTTCAGAATTCCAGCAGAAAACTCCTACAGCTGATGAACACCTAAAGCAAACTGGCTGGATATGAAACTAATGCTAACAAATAAGTAGCCTTCCTGTCTTCAAAGGATAAGAGGGTGAGAATAAAATTAGGGAAATGACACCCTTCACTATAGCCACAAGTAATATAAAATACCTTGGTGTTTTATATTAACCAAGCAAGTGAAAGATTTGTATGACAAGAACTTCAAGTCTCTGAAGAAAGAAATTGAAGATCTCAGAAGATGGAAAGATTGCCCACGCTCATGAATTGACAGGGAGTAAAAAAGGTAATCTCCCCAAAAAGCAGCCTAGAGATTGAATACAATCCCCATAAAAATCCCAACTGAATTCTTCATAGAATTAAAAAAATAATTTGCAAATTCATTTGGAAAAGCAAAAAATCCAGGAGTGTGAGAAATATATAAATAAAAGAACATTTGGGGAAATCACCATCACTGACCTTAAGCTGTATTACAGAGATATTGTGCTAAAAACTGCATAGTATTGGTAAAGAGACAGGCAATTTGAACAATTTTATAGAATTGAAAACCCAGAAATAAACCAACACACCTATTGTCCCTTGATCTTTCACAAAGGAGCTAAAATTATCCAATGGAATGAAAGAGAGCATTTTTAACAAATGGTGCTCCTTTAAGTGGAGATCAGCATGTAGAAGAATGCAAATTGACCTATGCTTATCTGCGTATACAAAGCTCAAATCCAAGTGGTTCAAAGACTTTGACATAAAGCCAGACACACTAAAATTAATAGAAGAGAATGTGGGGAAGAGCCTCAAAACATAGGCACAATGGAACATTTCTAAACAGAACACCAACGGCTTATACTGTAAGATCAAGAATCAACAAATGGGACCTCATAACATTTCAAAGTATATATAAGGCAAAGGTTATTGTCAATAGGTGAAAAAGGCAATCAACATATTGGGAACAGGTCTTTACCAATCCTATATCTGATAGATGGCTAATATCTAATAGTTACAAAGAACTCAAGAAGATAGACAGACGCCATAGAATCAAATAATCCAATTAAAAGATAGGGTATGGAGCTAAACAAAAATTCTCAACTGAGGAAGACCAAATGGCTGAGAAGCACCTAAAGAAATGCTCAATATCTTTAATCATAAGGGAAGTGCACATCAAAACAACACTGAAATAAAACCTCATACCAGTCAGAAGAGCTAAGATCAAAAACTTGGGTGATAAAAGTTGCTGGGGTGGATATGTAGAAATAGGAGCACTCCTCCATTTTTGGTGGGATTGCAAACTGTTACAACCACTCTGAAAACCAGTCTGGCATTTCCTCAGAAAATTGGACATAGTACTACCTGAGGACCCAGCTATTCGACTACTGGGCATACACACAAAAGATGCTGCAACATATAACAA
This sequence comes from Rattus rattus, assembly GCF_011064425.1. Taxonomy (NCBI): domain Eukaryota; kingdom Metazoa; phylum Chordata; class Mammalia; order Rodentia; family Muridae; genus Rattus; species Rattus rattus. Next base: position 34,043,963 of record NC_046161.1, on the reverse strand, counting down.
GGACACATACTTCACCATATTCATAGCAGCCTTATTTATAATAGCCAGAAGCTGGAAAGATCCCAGATCTCATTCAACAGAGGAATGGATACAGAAATTGTGATACATTTACATAATGAAGTACTTCTCCACTATTAAAATCAATGACTACATGAAATTCATAGCACATGTATGGAACTAGAAAATATAATCTTGCTTGATTATATTTTCCAATCACCAGTCCCAAAATAACACACATGGTCTATACTGAATGATAAGTGTATATTAGCTTAAAATCTTAGAATACCTAAGGAAAAATTCACAGATCACATAAAGCTCAAGGAGGAAGACCTCCTTCTTAGTAGGGAAAACAAAATACTCACAGGAGGAAATACAGGGACAAAAAGTGGAGCAGGGACTGAAGAAAAGTTCATCCAGAGACTGCCCCAACTGGGGATATATCCCAGAGGCAGCCATCAAACATAGTCACTATTTCTGATGCCATGAAGTCTTGCTGGCAGGAGCCAGATATGGGTTTCTGCTGAGAGACTCTGCCAGAGCCCAGAAGGTACAGATGAGGATGCTTACCATGAACCACTGGACTGAAGGGGTTTGCAACACCATAAGAACCACAGTATCAAACAAGCAGACTCTACCAGAGTTCCCAGGGAGTAAATCACAAACCAATGAATACACATGGCTGGAAGCATGACTTCATCCCCATACATAGCTGAAAATGAAATTGTCCAGCATAAATAGGAGGAAAAACCCTTGGTCCTCTGAAGGCTCATTTCCCCAGTATAGAGGAATGCCTGGGCATTGAGTTTGGAGTGGGTGGGTATGAGTTGGAGTATCTTCATAGAAGCAGGTGGAGAGGGGAATGGTCATGAAAGATGGAAAAAGTGGACAACATTGAAACGTAAATACATATAATATCCAAAAATATAACTTTTACAAAAAGAAAGAAGAAAACAATTACCAGAAGAATTCACCTCAGTTATAATGGTCTCTTCTTGGTTACTGCTAATTTCTTAGCTCCAGCTAACTAGCATCAATTGTCCCATTGTGCCCTTCTACTTTTGATTCTAAAGCCAGATCCACATGGACAAACCTCCTGAGTTCTGCTGCTTTCTGGAATTGGAACAGGTCCCACTATTCTATTACATCCTCCATTGCCTGAGGTTGGTTGTCCTAAAATTTCCTGTACATTGGCCATAACTCAGAGATCTGCCTAGTCTGTCTTCTGAATGCTCAGATTAAGGATATGTATTGCCATGACTGAAATTAAGCCTTGTTTCTACTTGTAACTTTCTCTTCTCCAGACTAGTCTAGAATTCAGAGATCTGCTTGCCTCTGTCTCCTTGATTTCATGGAGTGTAAAACCATGGGTATACCTAACCTTCTCATTGAAACATTCCCTCAAGGTCAAAAGCCTGTGCCCTCTACTTTTGCATTGTAGCTAATTACAAATTAATAATCCAAATGAAAGCAATAACCAGGTAATAATCCCTAACATTCTATAGCTATAACTCTTTCAACTGAAAGCATAAACAGTAAACTTAGCTGGATGGGATCTTGTCGGGAGCCATAACAGGACAAGCTAACAATTAGCAGGTGATCAACCTGAGATGGCCAAACTCGGATTATTATATAATCTTCTACTGATTCACCCTTATTAAGCAAGGCTGTAAGGGATTCATTTTAGGAAAGATTCCTGTGATTAAAAGGCTTTTCCTGTTATTATTAAACACATATAACAATCAGTAAGTAAAAACACACCCCTTTGGAGCAGATCTATGCAAATCTCCAAAGATGTACTGTGTAATAGTGATGCTATATAGAAAATTGATGACTTCTTAAATCTTATTATGATCCTATAAGAATTCCTAAAATTATAACGTGATTATTAAGCTCTTTCATAGTGGGACCACTAATAAGTCTTTCTCTGAAAATTAAAACTTCAGTGAGAACTCTGCCAATCTCCCAGGTGTCACCAGTTAATTGCTCTTAGGTAGTAACCAGACTTTCTCCTATTCAGAGCACATTCCCAGAGGTTGAAAAGCAATTATCAAGGGTCATAAAAGAGAACTAGGTATTTATTACAGGTGCAAGGACAAAGGATACAATATTGACTGGGTTTATCTATACAAAACTTCACTAACAAGTTGGTATGATTTTAGACCTTCAGTGAACCTGTAGAGCTGATACTGGTAATGAATGTTTTGCCAGATAATTACTTCTGATGGATATGCATGTAATCTTTCTCTGTTGTAAACTTCTATTTCCATTTATGTTTTGATCATTCATATGAAATTGTGATGAACTTTGTAACATGTGGTGATGTATTTTGAAAGATGTTTAAGTGCTGAGGACAAAGAGAAGATACACAGAAGGACAGAGACAGAAGGACTGAACTGGAGAGGGACTGAGCTGAAGAGTCAGGTTTAGGTGAAGGAGAACTGAGAAAGTAGAACTGAACTAAAAAGATCTGGGCTGAGAAGACATGCAGAGTGAAATAACTTAGAGATTAGAGGTAACATAAGAGAGCAATGTGCAGAATGCAGAGGAAAAAAGGGAAAAAGGAAAAAAGGAAGAAGCTACAGAGAGCAGAAAGAGCAGGCAAGTTTCTCCTTACCATGGGACAGAACAGTTCCTTTCTTAATAGGAAAGCGGGCTTAGTCTTATTAAAAGGAACAAGTGTTTTCTCTTACAAACTTGGGTTTTAATTCATTTAGCATTAAAAAGATAGAAGCTATTTCTTTCTCTATGTAATAAAGATTGGAGCTCATTTTTCATCCAGAATGAGTGAGTTCTTTCTGCACTGCTGCTTGGTATTTTGCTCCATATGCATATGTAAATATGGATGTGTGTGTAAGTATGTAATTGAGAGCATGTATGAATGTGTTTGTGTAAGGATGTAATTGTGAGAATGCATGTAAACTGGGCCCAATTGATTATGAGGGGAAATGTATAAATTTGTATTTATGAATCTGTGTATGTAATTATATTCATTTGTGCATATATGGCTATGTAAAAGTTTTTTCCTTCTGCAAGAACTATTCACTTCTCTTGGTTCAATAGAAGTTTATTGCTCCAAACTTCCCTCTAGCCTGACAAGCAAGAGGCATAGGGACAAAAAAAAGAAAAGGCTCTAGCAATTAGTCCTCTACTTTATCTCCTGCTGTTTTAGAATGAGGTGCTAAATTCAAGAGACTGCAGTTTCTGGCCTCAGAGGAACACAGAAGGTGCATCAGTAACAGTAGCAGACCATAGTGACTTAGACATAGATAAGTAAATCAGCTACAGTAACATAGTAACTTAGATAAGAAAGCTTATTATTATAGAGCAACCCTAAATATCTCGTAAGAGAAGATCTTACCCCAGTATCTCGTAAGACAAAGTCTTGCCCTCCAGGCGACACACTTCCCCCTTTGCTGCCTGAAGAAGAACCATCAAGCAAGAAAACCTGTCTGGGCTGCCCCTACCCCCGAAAGGATCTTTTATGAAGGTTGCTACTCCCTTAATCTCTTTATCTCCTTAAATATACTATCCGGCTCCAGTCTACTTCATGATGCTCCTTTATTCTTTGAAACACACAGATTGTACATTTTCTTCCAAAGCTAGCTATGTTATATCAAAGGCCTTTATAAGACTAAATCAGTAGACAAAGTCTCTAATGGGCCTTTCTGAGACTTCTTTTGTCAATATAATTGATACAGATCTCTTTACCTTAGTTTCAGGTACAATCTTCAGCCAAGGGCAAAAAGCAGTCACACTCTTCCCTAAAGTACCACAAAAACAGCCTCTAGGACAAGTACTGACATTTTTCTCCACTTAAACCTCTTGGACCAGGTTTGCTAACAGTTCCATTTGCACTAAGAAACAATGTATATTGAATTCCTACTAGAAAGGCCCAATAATTTCCACTTCTTTCCCTATCCCCAAATCCATAGTCCTCCAAACAAGTACATAATTAGACGTATCACAGCAATACCCTAGTTCCTGATACCAACTTCTTTCTTAGTTACATAGAACTAAATTAGATAAATTCTGTGAATAGACGTCATGACCAAGGCCTCTTATAAAGGGTAGCATTTAATTAGGGCTAGTTGACAGTTTCATAGGTTCAGTCCATTATGAGCAAGTCAGAGCACAGAAGCACCCAGGCGGACGTGGCATTGGAATCAGAGTTTCACATTTTATTGTGAAAAGAGAAGATTGGCTCCCATGTGGTAGGAGGAGGGTCTCAAACCCAAGTGCCACAGGCCATACTTCTTAATATTACTCCTTCCCAGACCAAGCATATTGAAACCAACACAATGAACAGGCTACACCAATGTATCATATGAACAAGGGACTATATCATTCTCATACAGTATCCTTTAATGATACTTCAATCTCAGTGAGCTCTCTTGTGCTCAGGTTAGTTAATTCTCTTTTGTGTGTGTGGTGATCTTGACACATCTGGTTCCAAAAATCCTTCCTCTCTCTCCTCACCAGGATTTTAAAAGCTCCAGCTAATATTCGACTGTGGGACTGTCCATCTGTTTCCCACATTGCTTGGTGAAACCTCTCAGGTGACAATTGGGCTAAATGTTACTCTATGCATGTAACATTAGGAATCTTTTCATCCATAGCACCCTGCTCCCAAAACCTGTGGGAGAGAGAGCTGATCGCCCAGATATGTGGGCAATCCTGAGACTGCAGGGCAGGAAAGACCAACACTTCTGGCACATGTGCCCACATCCCTGGCCCAAGAGGAAACTGAGTAGGGACTCTGGGAACAGGAAGATAGGGGCAGTCAAGCTGCAGGATCCCTGTGGTCCAGACTGGGCCCAGATATGAACAGACCCGGTCAAACAGCTCCCTGCACACAAATCCTGTGGGAGGGGGAGCTAGACCTTTAGAGAGGCAGACCTGTCTGGGAAACCAGAGGAGACTACCCTCTGCCCACATTTTCTGAGTCTAGAGGAAAACTCCTAGCGCCATCTGGTCGCCCTGTACAAAGGGAACCAGAAGAAGTAGAGTCAGGCCCTTCTGTTTCCCACCTACAGGGACGGCTGAAAGCCAGTGGACAGGAATGAGTACACGTCTGAAAGCAGAACACTCTGTTCCCATAACTGGCTAAAAGAAAACAGGAAAACAGGTCTAAAGCATTCCTGACACACAGGCCTATAGGACCGTAAAGGCACTGTCAGAAATAGCAAATAAGATAATACCAGAGACAACCTGATGGCGAAAGGCAAGCACAGGAACCCAAGCAACAGAAACCAACACTACAAGGAAGCATCAGAGCCCAATTATCCTACCAAAGCAAACACTGAATAGTGAAACACACCAAAAAAGCAAAACCTAGATTTAAAATCACATTTGATCATGATGATAGAGGACTTTAAGAAAGACATAAAGAACTCCCTTAGAGAAATGCAGAAAAACACAAGTAAACAAGTGGAAGCCCTTAGAGAAGAAATACAAAAATACCTTAAAGAATTACAGGACAAAACAATAAAACAGGTGACGGAATTGATAAATGGAAATAGAAACAATAAAGAATGCACAAAGGGAGAAAACTCTGGATATAGAAAACTAAAGGAAGAAACAAGGAGCTGTAGATACAAGCATCACTAACAGAATAAAAGAGATAGAAGAGAGAATCTCAGGAGCAGAAGATACCATAGAAATCATCAACACAACTGTCAAAGATAATGTAAAACAGAAAAAGCTAGTAGCCCAAAACATACAGGAAATTCAAGACAAAATGAGAAGATTAAACCTAAGGATAATTGGTGTAAAAGAGAGTGAAGATCCCAAGTCAAAGGACCAGTAAATATTTTCAAAAAAATCACAGAACAAAACTTCCCGGACCTAAAGAAATAGATGGCCATAAACATACAAGAACCCTACAGAACTCCAAATAAATTGGACCAGAAAAGAAACTCCTCCTGTCACATAATAGTCAAAATAACAAATGCATAAAGCAAAGAAAGAATATTCAAAGCAGTAAGGGAAAAAGTTCAAGTAACATATAAAGGCACACCTAACAGAATTACACCAAACTTCTCACAAGAGACTATGAAAGCCAGAAGATCCTGGACAGATGTCATATAGACCCAAAGAAAACACAAATGCCAGCCCAGGTTACTGTATCCAGCAAAACTCTCAATTAACATAGATGGAGGACCCAAGATATTCCTTGTCAAAACCAAATTTACACAATATCTTTCTCCAATTCTAGTCCTACAAAGGATAATAAATGGTAAAGTCCAACACAACGAGGCAAGCAACACCCTAGAAAAAGCAAGAAACTAATCATTTTGCAACAAAACAAAGAGAAGACAAGCAAAGAAACATAATCTCACCTCCAAATATGAAGATAATAGGAAGCAACAATCACTATTCCTTAAAATCTCTCAACATCAGTGGACTCAATTACCCAATAAAAAGACACAGATTAACAAACTGGATACATAATGAGAACCCAACATTTTGCAGCCTATAGGAAACACCTCAGAGACAAAGACAGATACTGCCTCAGTAAAAGACTGGAAAACAACTTTCTAAGCAAATGGTGTGAAGGAGAAAGCTGAAGTAGCTATTCTAATATCGAATAAAATCAATTTTCAACCAAAAGTTATAAAAAAGGAAGGACACTTCATATTCATCAAAGGAAAAATCCACCAAGATGATCTCTCAATCCTAAATATCTATGCTCCAAATACAAGGGCACCTACATACATAACAGAAACCTTACTAAAGCTCAAAGCACACATTGTACCTCACACAATAGTAGTAGGAGATTTCAACATCCCACTCTCATAAATGGACAGATCACAGAAACAGAAATTTTATATATAATATATATAATTATATATATATAATTATATATATAACGTTATATATATACATATATATACATATATATGTATACATATATATATATGTATACACACACACACACACACACACACACACACAGACTAACGGAATTTATGAACCAAATGAACTCAATAGATACTTATAGAACATTCTATCCTAAAACAAAAGGTCTTCTCACCACCTTATGATATTTTCTCCAAGATTGACAATATATTTGGGCACAGAACAGTGCTCAACAGATACAAAAAGCTAGAAATAATCCCAAACATCCTATCAGACCACCACAGCCTAAAGCTGGTCTTCACTAACAAAAAGGAAAGAACACCAACATATACATGAAAGTTGACCAATGCCCTACTCAATGATAGCCTTATCAAGGAAGAAATAAAGAAAGAAATTAAAGCCTTCTTAGAATATATTGTAAATGAAGATAAAACATACCCAAACTTATGGGACACAATGAAAGCTGTGCTAAGAGGAAAACTCATATCTCTGAGTGCCAGAAGAAAGAAACATGAGACAGAATATATCAGCAAGTTGACAACATAACTAAAAGCTCTAGAACAAAAAGAAGCAAATACACCCAGGAGGAGAGGAAGGCAGGAAATAGTCAAACTCAGAACTGAAATCAACCAAGAAGAAACAAAAAGGACTACAGAAAGAATCAACAGAACCAAAAGCTGGTTCTTTGAGAAAATCAACAAGATAGATAAACCCTTAGCCAGACTAACCGAGGACATGGAAAGTGTGTCCAAATTAACAAAATCAGAAATGAAAAGGGAGACATAACAACAGAGCCAGAGGAAATACAAAAAATTATCAGATTCTTCTACAAAAGCCTATATTCAATTAACTTGAAAATCTGGAGTAAATGGACAATTTGCTAGACAGATACCAGTTACCAAAGTTAAATCAGGAACAGATAAACCATTTAAACAACCCCATAACTCCTAAAGAAATAGAAGCAGTCATTAAAGGTCTCCCAACCAAAAAAAGCCCAGGTCCAAACGGGTTTAGTGCAGAATTCAATCAGACCTTCATAGAAGACCTTATACCAATACTATCCAAACTATTCCACAAAATTGAAACAGATGAAGTGTGACCAAATTCCTTCTATGAAGCCACAATTACTCTTATACCTAAAACACGCAAAGACCCAACAAGAAAGAGAACTTCAGACCAATTTCTCTTATGAATATCGACTCAAAGTTACTCAAGAAAATTCTTGCAAACCGGACCCAAGAGCACATCAAAACAATCATCCATCATGATCAAGTAGGCTTCATCCCAGGCATGCAGGAATGATTTAATATACAGAAAACCATCAACCTAATCCACTATATAAAGAAACTGAAAGATAGAAACCACATGATCATTTCATTAGATGCTCAGAAAGCATTTGACAAAATTCAACATCCCTTCACGATAAAAGTCCTGGAAAGGACAGGAATTCAATGGACATATCTAAACACAGTAAAAGCCATATATAGTAAACAAGTAGCTAAAATTAAACTAAATGGAAAAAATTTTGAAGCAATCCCACTAAATCGGGGACTAGACAAGGCAGCCCTTTTTCTCCCTACTGATTCATTATATTTCTCAATGTCCTAGCCAGAGCAATCAGACAACAAAAGGGGATCAAAGGGACACAGATTGGAAGGGAAGAAGTCAAAATATCACTATTTGTGGATGATATGATGGTATATTTAGGTGATCCCACAGTTCCAATCCAATTCTTCATAGAGTTACTCAGAACAATTTGGAAAATCATCTGGAATAACACAAGCCCAGGACAGCTAAAACTATCCTCAAAAATAAAAGGACTTCAGGGGGAATCACTATCCCTGAACTCAAGCAGTATTATAGAGCAACAGTCATAAAAAAAAAAAACTGTATGGTATTGGTAAAAAGGCAGGCATATAGACTGGTGAAATAGAACTGAAGACCCAGAAATGAAGCCACACACATATAGTCACTTGTTTTTGACAAAAGAGTCAAAACCATCCAATGGAAAAAAGATAGCATTTTCAGCAAATGGTGCTGGTTGAACTTGAGGCCAGCATGTAGAAGAATGCAGATTGATCCATTCTTATCACCCTGTACAAAGCTTAAGTCCATGTAGATCAAGGATCTTCACATCAAACCAGATACACTCAAACTAATAGAAAAAAAGTGGGGAAGAATCTCAAACACAGGGCCACTGGACAAAATTTCCTGAACAAAACACCAGTGACTTATGCTTTAAGATCAAGTATTGACAAATGGGATCTAAAAAAAATCTACAAAGCTTCTCCAAGGCAAAGGACACTGTTGTTAGGAAACAATGGCAACCAACAGATTGGGAAAAGATCTTTACCAATCCTATGACTGATAGAGGGCTTATCTCCAAAATATACAAAGAACTCCAAAGTAAGAGAGCAAGGAGACAAATAACCCTATTAAAAATGGGTTTCAGAGCTAAACAAACAATTCACAGGTGAGGAATATCGAATGGCTGAGAGAAGCACCTAAAGATATGTTTAACAACTTTAGTCATAAGGTAAATGCAAATCAAAACAACCCTGAGATTTCACCTCACACCAGTGAGAATGGCTAAGATCAAAAACTCAGGTGACAGCAGATGCTGGTGAGGATGTGGAGAACGAGGAACACTCCTCCATTGTTGGTGGGATTGCAGACTGGTACAACCATTCTGGAAATCAGTCTGGAGGTTCCTCAGAAAATTGGACATTGAACTACCTGAGGACCCAGCTATACCTCTATTGGGCATATACCCAAAAGATGTCCCAACATATAACAAAGACAGATGCTCCACTATGTTCATAGCAGCCTTGTTTATAATAGTCAGAAGCTGGAAAGAACCCAGATGCCCTTCAACAGAGGAATGGATACAGAAAATATGGTACATCTACACAATGGAATACTAATCAGCTATCAAAAACAATGACTTTACGAAATTCATAGGCAAATGGATGGAACTGAAAAATATCATCCTGAGTGAGGTAACCCAATCACAGAAAAACACACATGGTATGAACTCATTAATAAGTGGATATTAGCCCAAATGCTCAAATTACCCTAGATACACAGAACACATGAAACTCAAGAAGGATGACCAAAATGCTGATGCTTCACTCCTTCTTTAAAAGGGGAACAAGAATACCCTTAGGAGGGTATAGGGAGGCAACGTTTAGAACAGAGGCTGAAGGAACACCCAGTCAGAGCTTGTCCCACATATGGCCCATGCATATACGGCCCCCAACTAGATAAAATGAATGAAGCAAAAAAGTGCAGGCTGACAGGAACCAGATGTCGATCTCCCCTGAGAGACACAGCCAGAATAAAGAAAATACATTGGCGAATGCCAGCAGCAAACCCCTGAACTGAGAACGGGACACCAGTTGAAGGAATCAGAAAAAGGACTGAAAGAGCTGAAGGGGCTTGCGACCCCACATGAACAACAATGCCAACCAACCAGAGCTTCCAGGGACTAAGCCACTACCCAAAGACTATACACGAACTGAACCTGGGCTCCAACTTCATAGGTAGCAATGAATACCCTAGTAAGGGCACCAGTGGAAGGGGAAGCCCTTGGTCATGCCAAGACTGTATCCCCAGTGAACGGAATTCTTGTAGAGAGGGCAGTAATAGAGGGAGGATTGGGAGGGGAACACCCATATCTAAAGGGAGGGGGAAGGGTTAGATGGGATGTTGGCCTGGAAACTGGGAAACGGAATAACATTTGAAATGTAAATAAGAAATACCTAACTTAATAAAGATGGGGAAAAAAGAAATCTTTTCATTGGCTTTATATTTTGCATTTGTATTTTCTGTATTGTGGCTCTCTTAGCCTCTGATTATTAACCCTCATGGCATGGGTCTTAAAATGGTCTAGTCACTATTAGCCATTCCCCAAAATGTTGTGTCATCTTTAGCCTCTCATGTATAAAGAAAAAATGTAGGTCAAAGTTAGTGTCCAGGTTGTATCCCTCTACTGGAAAGCATGCCTTGTCATTGGATGTGGCCTACTCAGTCTCTGTTGCCCACATTGCTATGAATCTTAGGCTTCCCCTTTCAATTCCTGGGAGTTTTCATTGCACCAAGTTTTTAATTCTTCAGAGAAATTTTCTCTTCTTTAATCCTCTTGCCTCCTCCAGTACACTTGTTCAATCTTCCACAGAACTGATCTGTTTTTCACATCCTGACACACTTAAACAAGTCAGACCCCTCCTTTATCCAGGCACAGGATGCCTATTCTGTTTTGATGTTTCAGGGAGATTCATGCACTGCAACCCCTTCACAAACAAGTTAAGACCTCTTTTAAAATTATATTTGTGGGGTCTGATCTTTACATCTGAATTGTTTCACCTGAATGTAAGCATTAAATATTTTTCCATTACTAAGGGAGTCATGACTCTATGCTTCCTAGCATTTTATACTTTTGCACCTTTCTGCTGATCACATAGTATACTTCCATTTTCAAGATCTGGTGTACCTGCTCTCCGAAAACTCACTGTTTGTGAGAGAGCTCTAAAATCGTTGCTGTCTGTATCAAATTTCCAAGTCTACTCAGTTTTTTTCTGTGAACACATTGTCATTATGAACCTTCAAATAAGGTGCAAAATGTCTGAAAAGATTCTTCTCAATACACTTTATAATTGAGCCTGTGACAAAGACAAAATCATATTGCCTGAGAGTTGAATCAGTGATTACTCATTGTTCCCATGGAAGACAGACATCACATTAGCAGAGATATTTGAGCTGTCAAACAAAGTGGACAATAGTGATGAAGCTGAGCTCTATGAGGAACTGCTTTTCAATCAGCAATCTCGGTGTCAGTCCAAAAGTTAACCAAATCTCTCCTCTCTGCCTGTGGAGCAGAAAGTAAGCTCTTACCTATGATTCTATCCCCATGTCTGCCTGCCTAATGTCATAGTTTCTGTAATGATGAAAATGAAATTTTACATTTATAATGTTTCATCACTGCAATAATATATTAGACTAGCAAAGAACATTCAAATTCAAGAAGTGAGAAAGAATAGTGAATATTTGTGAAGTCATATACAATGTTCTTCAGTTGCAGACTGTGAAGACATCATGCTAGACCTGAGCTGGAAGCATCATCCCTGCTTCCTAGCTGTCATATTGTCATTAGAAGCCATTCAAGATGCTGGGAGGAGAATTGGTATCAAAAATCTTATTTATTTCTAGTTACTGTTACACTATTGCCATGGTGACTGTGTAACCATTGCAGCAACAATAGAATAATAAATAAGGGAGTGAATAATAATTTTCTGAGTAAACTTGAAGTCTGCTCCAGAGAATATAATTATAGTTGAATTTAGAGTGATTTCCAAGGAATCCAGTTGCACAGTGAAAGATGTAAGCCCCATAATCCTAGAAAAAATGTGGCTGACACCATCATAGGCATTAGTAGGAATCTTGCTGTTGTTGCTTTGGGTAAAAAAAATGTATGCCTGTCATTCTCATAAAACACAACTGAGAAACTTTATAAAAGAAAGGGTTTACTTAAGCTCATGATACCAGAGGAGGAGAGTTCATGAAGGCACAGAAGAGGCAGCCAGGAGTAGGTATGGGTTTTGTAACCATAGCTGAGTTTTCACATCTTATTCAGGTAAAATAAGGAGACTGAAATAGAAGCTATGATTCTTGATATTCAACAGTTCACTCTCATCAACATTCTTACTAATATAAGGGAAAACTTTTTACCTATTTATCTAATTTTTCATTCACACTATATCCCAATGACATCCCCAGTATTCTCCATGTCCCCATTTTTGTAGCCCCTCCTCTTTCATCTTCAATTGTGAGAAGGGGGAGATCCCTCCAAGGTAACTAATTCAACCTGGCACCTTATCTCACTACAGGGCTAGGTAATCCTCTTTCTCTGTGGTCAGAAATACAGCCTAGTTAGCAGAGCAGGATTCACAAGTAGGCAAGTCAGGGTATGACCCTGGTCCAGTTGCTGGTGCAACAACATGAAGAACAAGTTGCATATCTCCTATTCATCTATGTGTCAGTAGGTCTATTCTTTACATGCTCTTTGGTTGGTGGTTCAGTATCTTGGAGTCAGCAAGTGTCCAGGTTAGTTGACTCAGTTGTTCTTGTGGAATTCATGTCCCCTTTAGGTTTCTCTATCATTTCCCGAAATCTTCCACATGATGTCTAGAGTTCCATACAATGTTTGGCTGAGAATATCTGCATCTATTTTGGTGAGATGATAGGTATAGCATCTCAGAGGAAGGTAATGGTAGGCTCCTATCTGTTAGTTTAGACTAACAGATTCCAACAGACCATGAGACTCTAAAGTAGTTGGAGAAGGCCAGAAACCCAGCATTATGTCGTTATCAATATTTTTTGAACACTTCATCCCTTTATCATCCATGACTTGCTACTGAATTAATTTCTATTTGTTTAGCACAAAGCACCTGTTTATTCAGGCAAGCAAGTATCTCCATGTTATGCTGAATAAAATATATAATTAATTCACATCCACCATGAATATAATTCTAAAATGTATCCTCACATGTTGGATCATTGTGACAAGGTTTGTCCAACAATGCATCATCAAGATCTCACAGCATGTCTCTGTGAATCCACTACCCATGCAGTCACAATGGTTCTTATGTCCTACATTCACAAATAGATATCCATGGAGACATGCCTGACTGGCATACTCATCAAAACTGAGTTTAGAGGGGTCTCCAAGGAATCCTGTTGCACAGTGAAAGATGTAAACCCAATCTTGACACATGGCACAATGTAGAAATGGCTAGGATGTGGAGCAAGCGGACTGTGCCAATAGACAGAAAAACTGTTAAACTTGATGCATGTGCAAAAACTCCAGTAAGTTACATAATTGAGAATGGCAGGTACTAGAAAAAGTTTCTGCATTTCCTTAACTATATAACGGTGACACCCCAGTAAGATCACAACAAGTAGTCACATAGCATAAAATCCTACAGTTCTCCATACTGATGAAGAATTAAGATAGACCCTAAGTGTTTAGCCAATGAGTTTCCCTTCCTGGGCAGTCCTTCATGCAATAAATGTTTCATCCTTCATTCAAACTGAGTAAATCATATGGATTCATATCTGCCATGAATAAAACTGTTTGGACAAGCAAGGTCCATCTTCTTCATCATGGATTTCTAAAGCAGAGGCCTTCTTATAAGAGCCAAGCATAATTCTTGAAGAGAAGACCTCTCTTGCAGTAGCCCCATCCCTGTAATTTTGGACCTCACTCAAAACAAGACCAGATTACACCTCCATCCTGGAGTCACTCAGCCATCTTCTTCCTTGCAGGTTCAAAAGGAAAGCACTGGCCTGTAGACCCCATTCTCAACTTCTTGTGCTCTACAATGATTTCTGGGTACACAGAAGGCTATAACTACTATTCTGTATGCTTCTAAATCCCCAGTGTCATTTGGATACACAGAAGATTGAAAACTACAGCATCCATCCTGGATCTCAATATTTTTCAAACAGAAGAACACAGGCTGGGGCCCCTAAATTTGGAATGTGTTCTGTCCTCTTGAGTGACATATTAATAGTGCTCCAAGACACAAGCAAGGAGGGAGACATGGAGCCTGGCACTGGGATATACAGTTATCAATTTCCAATATGTAGTTCACAAGAGAATACACTTGAGAATATACACACATGTATCTTCCCATCAGATTGAGGCCTACTGACATATTCATGCAGGAATCAGAAAATGCAGTCTTCTAGTTGCAAGTCACAATACCTGCCATGGTATGTAGACATGCAGTAGTATGCCTGATATGAACAGACTAGCCATTGATTCTATCTTGTAAGAAATTCCCATTGTGGCAATGTCTGAAAGTATACTCATTGCAATCTGTCTCACAGAAACATCTATATTACCCATCAGGCAGAAAAAGACAAGCATGTATAGGATCTTTATGGCAGATGCCTCAGATTGAATGGTAACATCTTCTAAACCTTCCAAAGTAATAACAAAAACTGGGCATTTAATGCTGAAATGATTGAGAATATGACATATATTGATCATTCAAGCTACCACAAATATCTATATTTCCTCCTCCAAGGCTCAGTGAACAAAATCATCTGGTGGTGGTATACTTCTACCTTCTAAGGAAATGTTAAAATTAAAGATAAACACTATGTTCAACCAACATCCACATAGCTTTCTGGGGATCTGAACAGCCAAGAAACCTAGAGATCCAATAATGCATCTACAATAAATACCAACATAATAATTTTATGCAGCACTGCTAATTATATGAATATGCTAAAACTCTGCTATGTTATATCTTAAAGAGAGAGCTGTATTTCTTGGCAGATTTCATAGTATATTGCAAACCCAGCCTATAAAAAGTTGTTGCTTCATCCATTCCCACACTACATTTTGTTTCCTTATCCATAGCACACATGGAAGGGCTCTTGAGCTATTTTAAATCTCTATGTTCATTCACATGCACATTTTTTTCTAGGCAACTTGTATTTATATAAAGCTGTTGTATAGAAAATGTTTTAAAATGACTTATTTCCAGGTACTACTTGAAAATAAAGCAACTAATGGTATCATATGATAGCTATCATTTTGCTGGTTTTATTTATTATATGTATTCAATAATGGTATTTAATAAATGGTTTCATTTATTAAATATATTCAGTGTTTCTCTATCCTTAATATTATATAATGGAGAAAATTAGATTAAATAAATCCTGCATAGAAAAGTATAGTGATGCATTCCTACAGTTCCATCACTCAGCAGGTAGATACAGAAACAACATGAACTTAACACTAACCTCAGTAACAGAGTATGTTCAAGAACCAGGGACAGGAGTGATACTTTTGTTGATCAGAGTTCCTGATGTTCCTCCAGAGGACCTAGGTTCACTTCCCAGCACTCAGGAAGTTCACAAATACCTGTAAGTTCAACTCTGAATGAGACATCTATTTATATGTCTGTGGGCACCTACTCACTAGTGGCCAACATAAATGTGCCAAAAATACAAAGAGAAATTAATATATTGTTTGTTAAGAGGAAAGAAAAATCTTGTACACTTTTATTAAAATGTTAGCATTTGGGTTTCTGTATGCCAGACAAAAAGAATTTTTTTGTATGTTTTACAGTACAAGTGAGGTCTTTGTATGAGTGTTTCTCTCTCTCTCTCTCTCTCTCTCTCTCTCTCTCTCTCTCTCTCTCTCTCACTGTGTGTGTGTGTGTGTGTGCAAGTGCACATGTGCACATGTGTGACATCTACACATGTAGTGCACACTACTCAGGACTCATTTCTCTCTGTCTGTTATTAGGGTCCTATGTAAGAACTTCAAATCGCCAAGCTGAATAGCAATTACTTTAACTTGATTATGTGCCTTGTTATCTTCAGGGAGGCAGAGCTTTTATTTTTATTACTTTCTTAATCAATTTAGCATAAGGTTTATTATGATACAGTAGAACAAATAATGTTTATGAAAATTTCAATTTTATTTAATCAAACGTGTGCTGGTAAACCACTGTCTGAGGCCTCCCAAGAGTTCTGTGGCATACAATGCAATAGGTCTTCAAAATGTCTGCACCTTGGAACACACCACAATCTGAAGGTCTCAGAGGAGGTTTGCTATAGGAAGGGCCACAGGCCTCACAGGAGACCTGGAGAAATCCAGGGACACAGGATGCAGGCTCCAACAGAGATACCCAGATCAGCTAGCAACAGAGATGAGAGGAAAAGTCAAGATAACGAGCAACACAAACCAATATATATTAACATCATTAGAACCCAAATCTTGTCTTTGTACCCAAATATCAAATGAGAGAGAGCTGGACTCTCAAAAGTGTGAACAATCCTGAGATGTAAGGGGAGACCTCTATATCTGCTCACATTTCTGGGTCAAGAGGAACCCAGAAAGAGCCCTTTGGAAACAGCAACCTAGGAGAAGTCAGGGACAGAATCCTTCCCATCTCTGTCTGAGCCCAGGCCTGAATAACACTTGCAAGGACTGCTGACATGCCTGAAAGCAGAGGCAAGACAAACTGTGCTACTCCAAGTGACTAGTTCCAGGCCCTCAGGACAAATAAAACAGGAGCAGTCTGGAACAGGACACTTCCACTTCCTGCCTGCACCAGTAGCTGACCCAATCCCACAGCTGTCTGTATTCTCAGATCCTATTGGGAGAAAACAGGTCTACAGGAATGCTGATGCCAAGGCTTATGGGAGGGTCAAGCCACTGTCAGATACAGCAAAATTAGCTTACACCAGAAACAACCTGATGGAGAGAGGAAAGCACAGGAACCTAAGCAAAAGGAACCACAATTATTTGCCATCATCAGTGCCCAGTACTCCCACCAAAGCAAATATGGGATATCCAAACTCACTGGAAAAGCAAAATTTGGATTTATAATCACAGCTAATAATGGTGATAGAAGACATTAAGAATGACATAATACTCTTGCCTTTTCTCTGCTCTGGTGCCCTCTTCCCTGTCCCTTCTCGCCCCATCCCTCCCCCTTCCCTCCACATGCTCATGGCCAGCCTTTGTTCCTCCCCTCTTCTACTCTTCTTCTCTCATTAAACCTCTCTATGTGGAAAAAAAAAAGAATGACATAATAACTCACTTAAAGAAATACAGGACAACAGAGATAAAAAAAGTAGAAGCTCTTAAAGATAAAACACAAAAAACAAAAACAAAACAGTGAAAGAATTGAAAAAAAACTAGGAAAGAGATCAGGAGTCATAGACACAAGCATCAACAACAAAATACAAGAGATAATAGAGAGAATCTCAGGGGCAAAAGATACGATAGAAAATATTTGCACAATGGGCCTAGAAAATGTCAAACGAAAAGAGCCCCTAACCCAAAACATCAAGGAATTCCAGGACACAATGAATAATACCTAAGAATAATAGGTATAGAAGAAAACAAAGACTCCCAAATTAAAGGGCCAATAAATATCTTCAACACAATTATAGAAAACTTCCCTAACGAAAAGAAAGAGATTCCCACAAACATACAAGAAGCCTACAGAACTCCAAATAGATTGGAAAAGAAAAGAAATTCCTCCTATCACATAATAGTCAAAACACCAAATAGAAAAAATAGAATCTTAAAGGAGTAAGGGCAAAGGTCAAGTAACATGTAAAGGCAGACCTATCAGAATTGCACAAGACTTCTCAACAGAGATTATGAAAGCCAGAATCTCCTGAGCAGATATCAAACAGTCCCTAAGAGAATGCAAATGCTGGCCCAGAATATAATATCCAGCAAAAATCTCAGTTGCTATTGATGGAGAAATCAAGATACACCATGACAAAACCATACTTATGCAATATCTTTCCACAAATACAGCCTTACAAAGAATAATAGATGGAAAACTCAAGACAAGGAGGGAAATTACACCCTAGAAAAAGCAAGAAAGTAATCTTCTTGCAACAATCAAAAAGAAGAGAGCCATACAAATGAAATTCCACCTCTAACCACCACAAAACAAAATAACAGAAAACAACAATCACTATTATTTAATATCTTAACATCATTTAACTTAATATCTTTAAATATCAATGGCCTCAGTTCCCCAAGAAGAATAGTCCTCCATTGTTGGTTGGATTGCAAACTGGTACAACCACTTTGGAAATTAGTCTAGAGCTTTCTCAGAAAATTGGATATTGCACTACCTAAGGAATCAGCTATACCACTACTGGGCATATAGTCAAATGATGCTCTAACATACAACAAGGACACAAGCTCCACTGTGTTCATAGTAGACTTATTTATAATTGCAGAAGCTGGAAAAAACTGCAGAATTGCAGAAGCTGATGCCCTTCAGCAAATGAAAGGATACAGAAAATATGGTATATCTACAAAATGAAGTACTACTCAGCTATCAAAAATAGTGACTTCATAAAATTTATAAGCAATTGGATGGAAATAGAAAATATCATCTTAAGAAAGGTAACCCAATCACAAAAAAACCATGATATGAACTCATTGATTTGTGGATATTAGCCCATAAACTTGAATTAGTCAAGATAAAATACACAGACCACATGAAGCTCAAGAAGGAGGATAACCAAAATGTGGACATTCAGTCCTTCTTAAAAGGGGGAACAAAAATATTCATAGGAGGGTAGATGGAGACAAAGTTTGCAGCAGAGACTGAAGGAATGGATGTTTGGAGCCTGCCCAATTCTAGGGATATATATATATATATATATATATATATATATATATATATATATATATATATATATATATATATACCCTATATATATATTATACCAAAACTAGATAATATTGATCAAGCCAAAAACTGTATGCTGACAGGAGCCTGATATAGCTGTCTCCTGAGATGTTCAGCCACAGTATGTCAAATACAGAGGTGAATGATAGCAGTAAGCCATTGAACTGAGAACAGGGTTCCTGTTTGGGAAATTAGAGAAAGGATTGAAGGATCTCAAGGGGCTTGCAATATGATAAGCCCAATAATATCACCAACCTAAGCTCCCAGGGAATAAACCACTACCCAAAGACTACACACGGACAGACCCAGGGCTCCAGCTGCATATGCAGCAGAGGATGGCTTTGTTAGGCACCAATGAGAGGAGAAGCTCTTGGTTCTGCCAAAGCTGGACACCCCAGTGCAGTGGAATGTCAGGAGTTATGGGAAGGGGAGTGGTTTGTGAAAGGAAACACCCTCAAAGAAGAAGGGGAAGGGATGGGATAGGGGCTTGTGGCCAGGAAATTAAGAAAGGAAATTACATTTAAAATGTAAATAAATAGCCAATAAACAAAAGAAGAAAAATCAAAAAAACAAAACAAAACAAACAAAAACAAAAAAAAAAAAAGCCAACCAACAAAACAAACCAAACAAACAAAAATACAACATAGAGAAACAGACTGGACATGGAAGAGGATCCAGCCTTTTTTCTGTTTTCAGGAAATGCATCTCAGTGACAAAGACAGATACTACCTATGACTAAAAGGCTGGAAAAACAGTTTTACAAGCAAGTATTCCCAAAAGCCAAGCTGGAGTGGCCATTCTAATATCAAATAAAACTGACTTACAGCAAAAAGGTTTTTAAAAAAAGGAAAGACACTTTATGTTCATCAAAGGAAAAATCCACCAAAATGGACTCTAAATTTTGAATATCTATGCTCCAAATACAAGGGCACCTATGTTCATAAAAGAAACTTTATTGAAGCTCAAAGCATGTATTGCACTTCAAACAATAATAGTTGGAGATTTCAACACACCACTCTCATCTATGTACAGATCATGGAAACTGAAAATAAACTGAGACATAGAGAAACTATCAGAAGTTATGAACCAAAAGGATTTAACAGATATCTATAGAACATTTAATCTTAAAACAAAAGAATATACCTTCTTCTCAGCACCTCATCATACCTTCTCCAAATTGACCATAAAATCACAAAACAGGCCTCAACAGATACAAGAATTGATATATTCCCATACATCCTATCAAATCACCACAAACTAAGGCTGATATTCAATAATGGAAAAAAAAACAGCAGGAAACCCACACCCACATGAACGTTGAACAATGCTCTACACAATGATAACTTGGTAAAGGATGAAATGAAGAAAGAAATTAAAGTCTTCTTAGAGTTTAAGGAAAATAAATGTAGAACATAGTCAAACTCATGGGACATAATGAAAGCAGTGCTAAGAGAAAAACTCATAGCTCTGAGTTCCTCCAAAAAGAAAATGGAAAGAACATACAGTAGCAACTTGATATCACAACTAAAAGCTCTAGAACAAAAAGAAGAAAATACACCCACGAGGTGCAGATTGGAGAAAATGATCAAACTCTGGGCTGAATTGTACCAAGTAGAAACAAATAGAAGTATGAAAACTCAGGAGCTTGTTGTTTGAGAAAATCAAGAAGATAGAAATTTCCTTAACCAATTCATTCTATGAAGCCACAATTATTCCTACACCTAAACCACACAAAGACCCAAAAATAAAAGGAAACTT
The DNA here is from genome assembly GCF_011064425.1 of Rattus rattus. NCBI lineage: Eukaryota > Metazoa > Chordata > Mammalia > Rodentia > Muridae > Rattus > Rattus rattus. The sequence continues at coordinate 34,023,099 of NC_046161.1, read as the reverse complement.
AAGACCATCTTTCCTTGTGAATATCAACGAAAGAATATTCAATAAAATTCTTGAAAACCATATCCAAGAACACATCAGTATCCTCATCCTTCATGAAAAAATAGGGTTCATCGTAGCGATGCAAGGATGGTTTGATATATGGAACTCCATTAGTGTAATCCCCTATATAAACATACACACAAAAACACCACATGAGTACCTCAATATGCTGTGAAAGCATTTGACAAAATTCAATACCACTTCTTGGTAAAAGTCTTATGAAGCTTGGGAATTTAAGGCCCATACTTAAAATAGAAAAAAGCAATATAAGGCAAACCAGTAGCTAACATTAAACTAAATGGGTATAAACTTGAAGCAATCCCACTAAAATCCTGGACTACACAAGACTGCCCACTCTCTCCCTACTTATTCAATGTAGTACTGGAAGTACAACCCAGAGCAATCAGACAATGAAAGGAGGCCAAAGGGATAAGAATTTGAAAGGAAGAAGTCAAAATATTACTATATGCAGATGATGTGATAGTATACTAAAGTGATCCCAAAACTTTCAGCAGAGAACTACTAAGCCTGATAAACAAATTTAGCAAAATGGCTGGGTAAAAAATTAACTCAAACAAATCAGTAGCCTTCCTCTACTCAAAGAATAAGCAGGCTGAGGATGAAATTAGCGAAATGACACACTTCACAATAGTCCCAAATAATATAAAATATCCTGGTGTAACTTTAAACAAGCAAGTGAAAGATCTGTGTGACAAAAGCTTCAAGTCTCTGGAGAAAGAAATAGAAGAAGATCTCAGAAGAGAGAAAAACCTCCCATGCTCATGGATTGGCTGGATTAATATAGAAAAAGATGGCCATTTGGCCAGAAGCAATCTACAGATGCTATCCCCATAAAAATTCCAATTCTATTCTTCATAATGGGGCCTCATAAAGCTGCAAAGCTTCTGTAAGGCAAAGGACACTGACATTAGGACAAAATGGGAACCAACTTATTGGGAAAAGATTTTTACCAATTGTACAACTTATAGAGGGTTCATATTGAAAAATAATAAGAATTCAAGAAGTTGGACTCCAAAGAGCCAAATAACCCTATTAAAAATGGGGTACAGAGCTAATCAAAGAATTCTATGCTGAAGAAAATCTAGTGGCTGAGAGGTACCTAAAGAAATGCTCAAGACCCTTAGTCATCAGGGAAATGCAAATCAAAACAACCCTGAGATACCACCACACAACAGTCCGAATAGCTAAGATCAAAAACTCAGGTGACAACAGATGTTGGTTAGGATGTAGAAAAGGAGGAATACTCCTTTATTTTTGTTGTGATTCCAAACTGGTGCAACTACTCTGGAAATCACTCTGGATGTTCCTCAGAAAATGAGACATTATATTACCTGGGAATACAGCTATACCACTCCTGGGTGTAAATCCAAAAGATGCTCCAACATACAGCAAAGACACATGCTCCACTGTGTTCAAAGCAGCCTTATTTATAATAGCAAGAAGCTGGAATGAACCCAGATGCCCTTCAACAGAGGAATGGGTATAGAAAATGTGGTGCATCTACACAATGAAGTACTACTCAGCTATCAGAAAGATGATTTCACAAAATTTATAGGCAAATGGTTTGATATGTAAAATATCATCCTTAGTGAGGTAATTCCATCACAGAAAAGCACACGGGATATGTACACACTAATAAGTGGTTATTAGACCAAAAGCTCGAATACTCAAATACAATCCATAGACTACTTGAAGCTCAAGAAGAAGGATGACCAAAGTACAGATGCTTCTCCCCTTCTTAAAAGAAAAGGTGGAACAAAAATATGCATAGGAGGTGCTATGAAGGCAAAGTTTGGAGCAGAAACTGAAGGAACAGCCATTCAGAACCTGTCCCACATGTGCCCCATGTATATACAGTCACTAAGACTTGATAAAATTGATTAAGCTAAGAAGTGCATGCTGGCAGGAACTGGATATCGATGTCTCCTTAGAGACACAGCCAGAGCATGTTAAATACAGAGGCAAACGCTAACAACAAACCACTGAACTGAGAACGGGACCCTTGTTACAGGAATTGAATTGGAGGATTGACAGAATTGAAAGGGCTTGTAATCTGAGAAGAACAACAATGCCAACCAACCAGAGCTCCCAGTGACTAAAACACTACCAAAAGACTATGTATACATGGACTGATCCATGGCTCCAACTCCATATGTAACAGAAGAACTTGTTGGACACCAATCTTAGAAGCCCTTGGTCTTGCCAAGATTGGACCACCAGGGTAATGCCGGAGGTAGGGGATTACTGGGGGTGGATGAGTACAGGAGCAGCCTTATAGAAGAAGAGGAGAGGGATGGGATATGGGGCTTATGTCTGGAAAACTGGGAAAGGAAATGATATTTGAAATATAAATAAAAAAGATTCAATATACAAAAAAAGCAATATGTATCAAACCAACACCAATGTTAGATTAAACATGAGAGAATCTTGAAGCAATGCCACTAAAATCAGGCACAAGAGGCCCACTCTCTGTATCTATTCACTACTATATTGGAAATTCTAGCTACAGTAATAAGACAACAAAAAGAGGACAAGGGAATACAAATTGACAAAGAAGTAAAGGTACCACTATTTGCAGATGGTATGATAATGTGCATAAGCAAACTAAAAAATTCTACAAGCTAACTTCTCCAACTGCTAAACAACTTCAGCCAAGTTTCTGGATAAAAAAAAATTAACTCAAATAAATCAGGATTCTTCCTTTATACAAATAATAAGCTGGCTGAGAAAGAAATTCTGGAAAGAACACCATTCACAATAATCACAAACAATATAAAATATCTTGGGTAACCCTAATCAAACAAGTGAATGATCTGTATGACAAGAACTTCACGTTTCTCAACAGAGAAATCAAAGAAGATATCAGAAAATGGAGATTCCCCCCCCTGTTCAATGACTGGTAGAAATAACAGCATAAAAATGGCCATCCTAGCAAAAGAAATGTACAGATTTAATACAATGCCCATCAAAATTATGAAACAAATCTTTGAAGACATGGAAAAAGCAATTCTCAATTTCATATGGAAAAACAAAAACAAAAACAACAACAACAACAAAAAAAACAAAACAAAAAAACAGGAGAGGGGAAACAATCCTTAGCAATAGAAGAATTTCTGTGGGAAATCACCATTCACCGAGCACTTGTAATAAAAACTGTATGGTGGACAGGTTGAACAATGGAATAGGTTTAAATACGCAAAAATAAAACGACACATTAACGGCACTTGATTTTGACAAAAAAAAAAGGTAAAAATATACAATGTAAAAAAGAAAGCTTCTTCAATAAAAGGTGTTTGTCTAATTGAAACTATGTATCTAGAAAGATAAACCTAGATCTATATTCGCTATATTTTAAATACCTCAAGTCCAGTTGGATCTAGGACCTCAACATAAAAGCAGTAACACCGAATCTAATTGAAGAGGAAGTGGGAAAGTTCGTCCAACTCATTAGCACAGAGCGAAATTTTACTTTTTTTTCTTTTAGAAATTGTCTTTATTTACATTTAAAATGTTATTCCCTTTCCCGATTTCCTCTCCAGAAACACCCTATCCAATCCATGCTTCCCCTGCTTCTATGAGGGTGTTCTTTCACCCACCCACACCTCTTGCCTCCATGCTCTATCATTCCCCTACACTGGGGCATCCAACCTTTACAGCATCAAAGGACTCTCTTCCTTTTTATGCCCAACAAAGCCATCTTCTGTTACATATGTGGCTGGAGCCATCATTCATTTCATGTGTACTTTTCAGTTGATGGTTTATTGCCTGGGAGCTTGCGAGTACCTTTTTGGTTGATATTGTTCTTCACATGAGGTTGCAAACCCCTTCACCTACTTCAGCCCTTTCTCTAATTCCTCAACTGAGGGCTCTATTCTCAGTCCAATAGTTGATGCTGAGCATCTGCCTCTGTATTTGTCAGGCTGTGGCAGAAGCTGTCCTGAGTCAGCTATATCAGGCTCCTTCTTGGTATCAACAACAATGTTTGAGTTTGGTGACTGTACATGGAATGGAGCCCCAGGTGTCACAGTCTCTATATGGCCTTTCCTTCAGCCTTTGCTCCATGCTTTGTCTCTGTATTTACAATTACAGAAGCTGGAAAAAACCAGATGTCCCTCAACAAAGGAGTGGATACAGAAAAATATGTTATATTTACACAATGGAGTACTACTCACCTTTAAAAAATGACTTCATGAATTTATTATGTAAATGGATAGAACTAGAAAATATCATCCTGAGTAAGGGAACACAATCACAAAAGAACACACATGATATGCACTTACCAATAAGTTGATATTAGCCGAAAAGCTCAAAATACCCAAGATACAATTTACAGATCACATTAATGTCAAGAAGAATGAAGACCAAAGTATGGCTGTTTCAATCCTTCTTAGAAGGGGGAAGAAATTACTCACGGAAGGATATTTTCTAAACAGAACTCCTATGGCACCAGCTCTAAGATAGAGAATTGGTAAACGAGACCAAATGAAAATGAAAATTTTCTGTAAGACAAAGGACACAGTAAGACAAATTGGCAACCTACAGATTGCAAAAATATCTCTACCAAGCCCACATGTGATAGAAGACTAATATCCAAAATATAAACAACGCAAGAAGCTAACCTCCAAAATACCAAACAACCCAACTAAAAATGAGATATAACACTAAAAAGAGAACTCATAACAGAAAAATATTGAATGGTCAAGAAGCACTTAAAAGAAATGTTCAAAATCCTTAGTTATTAGGAAAATGCAAATCAAAATGACCTTGAGCTTCCATGTTATACCAATCAGAATAGCTAAGACCAAAATCTCAGGTGACAGTACATGTTGATAAAGATGTGAAGAAAGAGCAACACTCCTCCATTACTATTAGGATTGCAAACTTGTACAATCACTCTGGAAATCAATCTGCAGGTTCCTCAGAAAATTGCAAACATATCTACCTGAAGACCCACCTATACCACTATTTGGCATATACCGAAAAGATTTCCCAATATGCCACTGGGGTACATGTTTCACTATGTTCATAGTGGCATTGTTTGTGATAGCCAGAAGCGGGAAACAACCCAGATGTCCCACAACAGAAAATTGATACAGAAAATATGATTCTTTGCACAATGGTATACTACTCAGGTTATAAGACCAAGGACATCATGAGTTCTGCAGGCAAATTGAGGTAACTAAAAAGTATCATGCTGAGTGAGATAACTCAGACACAAAGGGAAATGCAGAATATGTACTCACTATTAAGTGGATATTAGTCAAAATTTTACAGAATACCCAGTATAAAATTCACGGAACTCAAGAAAGTTAACAAGCCAAAGAGCCCAAGTGAAGATGCCTAAATCAGTACCCAGTATAAAATTCACAGAACTCAAGAAAGTTAACAACCCAAAGAGCCCAAGTGAAGATGCCTAAGTCCCAGTTGTGTTGGAGAAGAAAGTATTCGTGGGAAAGAGGCAGTGGGAGGGATCGAGGCAGGGTTCAGAGAGGAAGAAGGGAGAGGGAAGGGGAGAAGAAACATAATAAGGTATTGGTACATGGGGAGTGAAGCCATTAGGACCAGCAGAAAGAATGGATACAAGAAACTTTATAAGATAGGAAGTGTGGGATGGCACTCTAAAATGTATCAGAAACCTGGATGGTGAGAGATGCTCAGTACTCAAAGGGAGGCACCTCAGGTAAAATGACCAAGAGTGGGAAGAGTGAACTTGAAGAGTCAATCTCCAATCAAAAGACAGGGCATCAATTGCAGGTATGTGCTTGCCATCCTGCAATCAAAAGTTCTCACCCTGAATTGTTCCTGTCTAAAAGAAATGAAGGGACAAATTGGAGGAGGGACTCAGTAAAAAGAAGTTCCATGACAGACACAAATTTGAATCTAGGTTAAGGGGAGGCTCCAAGACCTGTCACTATTTCTGATGCTATGGTGTGTTTACAGACAGGGGCCTAGCAAGGCTGCCCCCTGAGAGTTCCAACATGCAGATAAAAGAGTCAGGTGCAGATACTTACACCCATCCAATGGACAGTAGTTGGGAATCAAGGTGGTTGAATTAGGGAAAAGCTAAAGAAGGTAAAGAGGAAGACAACCTCATAGGCAGACCAACAGTGATAAGTAACTTTGACTCTAAGATCTCTCAGACACTGATCCACCAACGTGACAGCATATACTAGCGGATATGAGGCTCCCAACACAGCAGAGGACTGCTTGATGTGGCCTCGGTGAGAAAAGAAGCACCCAATGATTTAGAGACTTGCAGCCTCAGAGAGTGCAGAGGTCTGGTGGAACGGGGGTTGGGACACTTTGAAGACAGGGGGAAGAAATTGGATGAGGGTATACCGTAAGGGGCATAGTGCCTGGACTGTGAAAACAATTTAAAAGTAGTAGTAGTAGTAGTAGTAGTAGTAGTAGTAGTAGTAGTAGTAGTAGTAGCAGCAGCAGCAGCAATAATAACAACAACAACAACAACAATAATAATAATAATAATAATAATAATAATAATAATAATAATAATGTAAAAAATATTGTGATGGCAAAATCAACCAAGCCACTAGCCTAGGTCAGAAAGCTATCACAAAGTTATAGCCTCAACCTTCTTGTTAAAATTTTCCCATGTTCTCCTAGAGTACTCAGTATCTTATGATCCATTGTAAAATTTAACCATGACTGGAGAGTTGGCACAGTGGTTATGAGTGCTGTTTACTGCAGGGTTATATTTTTCAAAAACTACTTTAATAAGCCAAATGATTTTATCACCTTCTATCCTGCCAACCAAAATAGGGGAGAAAAATGATATATGGGACATGTGAATATATACATGTTTGGGGGTTGCTTCCAATCTCTACTTTCAGGATATCAGCAGTCTAGTTCAAAAGTGTTACCAAGCAGGAAACAGCAATGTTGGGAAGAAAAACAGAAGCCAGTAGTCCTCCACTGTATCTAAACAGTTTAGTAGGAATGAACAGGAAGAAATGAAATATCAGGAAAACTCTATTATTTCTCTCAATGAAGTGAAAATCAGCAAATAGCTACACCTCTAATTATGTAAGAGCATTGTAAATGTACATTTAGTCCTATTCATACTCTTTCCAAACATCCTGGGTCCTCTCATGGGTCTTGCCTAAGAAAACCATGATATGTATCTGCCTTAGCAAAATATCAGTAAGACTGCATCACATAATACAACCAGAAGTTTACATTTCATATCCCCATTTTTATTTAGAAATTGTCTTGTTCTCTAACATAGTCTACATACATTAAAATAATTATAAAAACCATATTAGAACTTTTCATATTTTAAATGATCAACTTATATACAATATAGTCTAATAAAACAACCTTAAACTTCTATTAATATACAATAATTCAAACAAAACAGTATTAAATCCCTGTCAGTAAATAGTAATTCAAATATAATTCATTAGTTTTAACAACTATTAGAAATAATTAGTAACCCATTCCCTCAATTTATCATTCACCATTCTTTGAATGACATTCAGTTGGCTCAATCTGACAAAGATATTATCAAGAATATGTTGAAGGTAGTCTCCTGCCATGCAGGAGGATTTTCTGGAGGATTGCCCCAGAAAAACTACAAAGATAAATTTTACTTTCATTTGGGCTATAAAATCAATCAAAATGATATGACTACAAAAGGTACAAACCTATAAAGACCAGTTGAAAACACTTAGGGAAGAAAGCTGAACACCCAGAACTGTAGACCATCCTGAGACTGAAGGACAGACTGACACTTCTGCCCAGGTCTGCCCATATTTCAGGCCAAAGACGAAACTGCATATAACTCTGGACATAGGAATATAAGAACGGTCAGCTGCCGGTACCTTCTCTTCTGGTCTGAAACCAGAAATGAACTGAAATGAACTAGCCCAACAGTTCCCTAAATATAAATCCCATGTGAGAAAGAGCTGTACCCTCAGAAGTGCAGACACTCCTGAGAAATCAGAGGAGACTGACTTCTGCCCACATTCACAACTGAAGAGGGAATCGCCTAGTACCAACTGTGTCCCCTGGGTGCAAGAACCTAAGAGCAGTCAGGGGTAGGACCCATCTGATTCCTGATTGTGCCCAGAGCTGAAAGAGAGTCACTAGGAGCTCCTACACATCTGAGAGCAGAATACCTGTTCACAGAAATGCTGAAAGAAAACAGGGAAATGGTTCTACAGGAGTACTGATATAGAGGCCTACAGAAGCATCAAGATACTTTCAGAAACAGCAAGACAAACTAACACCAGAGAAAACTCAATGGCAAGAGGCAAGTGCAGGAATCTAAGATACAGAAACCAAGACAACTTGGCACCATCAGAGCCCAGTTATTCCACCAAAGAAAATACTGGATATCCAAACACACTGGAAAAGCAAGATTATGATATAAAATCACAACTTATGATATTGATGGAGGACTTTAAGAAGGACATGACTAACTCCCTTAAAGAAATGTAGGACAACACATGTAAACAAGTAGAAGCCCTTAAAGATAAAAAATAAAAATCCCTGAAAGAATTCCAGGAAAACACAACCAAACAGGTGAAGGAATTGAAAAAAGACCATGTAGGATTTAAAAATGGAAATAGAAACAATAATTAAAGCACAAAGGAGAGGACCCTAAAGATAAAAAACTAAGGAAGACATCAGGAGTCATAGATGCATGAATCACTGACAGAATACAGAAGATAGAAGAAAGAATCTAAGGGGCAGAAGATACCATAGAAAACATCAACATAACTATCGAAGATAATGTAAAACACAAAATGCTCTTTGCCAAAAACATCCAGGAAATCAAAGACACAATGAGAATGTCAAGCCTAAGGATAATAGGTATAGAAGAGAGTGAAGACTCCCAACTTAAAGGGCCAGTAAATATATTAAGCAAAGTTATAGAAGAAAACTTCTCTGAATAAAAATAAGATGCCCATAAATATACAAAAAGCCCATAGAACTCCAAATAGATTGAATCAGAAGAGAAATTCCTCCAATTTCACATAATAGTTAAAACGCCAAATACACAATACAAAGAAAGAATATTAACATCAGTAAGGAGAAAATAAAAGGTCAAATCACATATAAAGGCAGACCTATAAGAATTACACGAGAATTCTCACCAGAGACTATGAAGCCAGAAGACCTGGAAAGACGTTATACAGGCCGCAGGAGAATACAATTGCCAGCCATGGTTTCTATATCCAGCAAATCTCTAAATTAACTTAGATGGAAAATCCAAGATATTGCATGACAAAACCAAATTTACACAATATCTTTCTACAAATCCAGCCCTACAAAAGATAATAGATGGAGAGCTACAGCACAAGGATAGAAGCTGTGCCATACAAAAAGCAAGAATGTAATCTCCTTGCATTGAAACCAAAAGAGAGACACACAAACATAATTCCACCTCTAACAACAAAAATGACAGGAAGCAACAATCATTATTCTTCAAAAACTCTCAACATCAACAGACTCAATTCAGCAATAAAAAGACACAGATTAACAGACTAGCTACAGAAAGAGGAGCCAGAAGTTTGCTGAAAAAAAAAAAAGGAAACACACCTCATTGACAAAGACAGACAATACCTCAGAGTAAAACCTGGAAAAAAATCCAAGCAAATGGTCTGAAGAAGCAAGCTGCAGTTCCATTTTAATGTCGACTAAAATTGACTTTCAATGAAAAGTCATCAAAAAAGATAAGGAAGGACCGTTTATATTCATCAAAGGAAAAATTCATCAAGATGAACTCTCAGTCCTAAATATCTACGCTCCTAATGCAAGGGTACCTACATTCATAAAAGAAACCATACTAAACTTCGAATCACACATTGTACCTCACACAATAATAGTAGGAGGTTCCAACACTCACTCTCATCAATAGGAAGATCACAAAAACAGAAATTGAACAGAGACATAGAGAAAGTAACAGAACTTATGAACCTAATGGTTTTAACAGATATTTATAGAACATTCCATCCTAAAACAAATGGATATACCTACTTTTTAGCAACCCATGGTACATTTTTTCAAACTGACCATATAATCAGTCACAAAACAGGCCTCAACAGATATAGGAATATAGAAATAATCCCAAGCATCCTTATCAGATTACCATAGACTAAAGTTGGTCTTCATAAACATCAGAAAGCCCACATATACATGGAAGTTGAACAACACTCTACTCTATGACAAGCTGATCAAGTAAGAAAAAAGGAAAAAATGACTTCTTAGAATTTAGTGAAAATGAAAATAAACCATACCTAAACTTACAGGACACAATGAAAGCAGTGTTAAGAGGAAAACTCATAGTTCTGAGTGCCTGCAGGAAGGAACAGGAGAGAGCATATGTCAGCAGCTTGAAATCACACCTAAAAGGTCTAGAACAAAACAAAAGTATTATACCCAAGAGGATTAGAAGGCAGGAAATAATCAAATTCAGGGCTGAAATTAACCAAGTAGAAACAAAAAGGACTATACAAAGAATCAACAAAAACAGTAGTTGGTTCTTAAAAATTTAAGTATGATCAAGAGTTACAAATTCTGTTCCTCACAGATACCAGAAAAATATACAGTTGTATTAAATTCTGTCTTATACTTTGTCATGGATTTTCTATGTTTGATGTTCATAATATGGGCTGGTAGTTCTATCATCTGTTTCCTGTACAGACACAAGCAGCAAGTTCATTATATTCACAGCCACCACCTCTACATAAGACCTGCCTTCTATAATAGATATATGCTGGAAAAAAAAACCAGATACCCTTCAACCAAAAAACCCAGACACCCTTCAACAGAGGACTGGATGTAGAGAACACAATACAACTACACAATGGAGTACTACTCATCTATCAAAAGCAATGACTTTATGAAATTCATAGGCAAATGGAATCAACTAAAAAATATGATCCCAAGTTAGGTAACCCAATCACAGAAAAACATACATGGTATGCATTCATTGATAAATGGATATTAGCCCAAAAGCTCGAATTACCCAAGATGCAATCCACAGACTGCAGAAATCTCAAGAAGGAGGATTACCAAAATACTCATGCTTCCACTCTTTTTTATAAATGGGAACAAAAATATCCATAGGAGGGGATGTGGAGGCAAATTTTAGGGCAGAGACTGAATGAACAGCCATTCAGAACCTGCCCCACATGTGGCATGCATATATATATATATATATATATATATATATGTGTGTGTGTGTGTGTGTGTGTGTGTGTGTGTGTGTGTGTGTGTGTGTAAATACAGCCACCAAACTAGATAAGATGGATGAAGCAAAGAAGTGCAGGCTGACAGGAACCAGATGTAGATCTCTCCTGAGAAACACAACCACAGCATGTGAAATAAAAAGGTGAATGCTAGCAGCAAACCACTGAACTGAGAACAGGACCCTCTTTAGGGAATTAGAGGAAGGATTGAAAGAGCTGAAGAGGCTTGCAACCCCATAAGAACAGCAATGCCAACCAACCAGAGCTTCCAGAGACTAATCCACTACCCAAAGACTATACATGGACTGACACAGGGCTCCAACTTCATATGTAGCAGAAAATAGACTTTTTTGGGCACCAGTGATAGGTTAAGCCCTTTGTCCTGCCAAGGTTGGACCCCTAGTGAAAGGGAGTGTCACAGAGGTTATAAGAGTGGATAAAAGGGGGGAGACCCTTATGTGGGAGGAGGGGGATAGGGAGCTTATGGACAGGAAAGGGAATAACGGTTAAAATAAAAATAAAGAAATATATCCAATATAAAAAAACAAAAACATAAAACACTTAAGTACAGTCAAAGTGAAGAATGACAACTACTTTAGAGGAACAAGTAATTAAACCAGTAGATATCTTACATCCTAAATATCTTTTATTATTTTTATTAGAGAGCAGTGCATATAATAATAATTGACTTGAAAGAATCCTTCTTACCAGTACCCTTGCGTGAGCAGGATAAGGAACGTTTGGTTTCTCTGTACCCACATTGAAAAATAGTAACAGTCAACCATTTGAAAATAGAACTGAAGATAAAATGGAGGTAGATTTGTTTTCCTGGCTCCTTAATCATATCCCAGGGTCTTAATGCCACAACACAACAATATTCCACCATGTCATCATCAGATCAGATTGGTTCTTGTAAATGAGTGTAATATACTTCAACAAGTAGTTGATCATTAGTATCTAACCTCAGGTAGGGAGAAAGGATTAGAAATAGGATAAGAGGATGTGAACCTGTTAAGAAGTAATTCTTTAAGGTTGATTCTAATTGGAGTTGTCAGTATACCAGCAGTCCAGTTGAAAAATATTAAGAAATATGAGTAAATCAACAATGGTGCTAAGACCCAGCAGAAACAGGCAGGCCTCCATCAAATCTACAGAGAGTCAGAATGAACAGCCAGGACCAGCTCCAATGTCATGAATATTTTGCTGTGCCTTTCTCAATGCAGGAAATATCAGAGAAGATTTGAGAACAATGAAGAAGAGCTTTATAGGTAGCCAAATAAACATGCTGTAACTGTCCAACCAGTCTTATTTATAAGCTTCCCAAACATCATATGTGCTTTTATGGGTTTTGTCTCAGGAAAATGTGAGTCTGTCAGCAAAATAGCACTTGACTCTCTATCCCTTGACACAACCAGAAAATTTCACTTGATTTTACTCTTCCACAAGACCCGTGTTAAATGCACAGTACCCACATGTCATCTGACCACCATCTCTGACTGCAGTTCTGGGGTTCTGAGGTCATCCTCTACCTTCCATAATTACTGCATGCATGCTGTGCCCAGACATACATGCAGACAAAACAAGTATATACGTTTAATAAAACAGGTGTCTAGAGAGATTGTTCAGTGAACTAGAGCATTCTTTTCTCTTCCTGGGGCCCTGAATTCAATGTTCAGTACCCACATATCAGTTCACAACAATCTGTAACTCCAGCACCAGGGGATCAATCACCCTCTTCTGGAGTATAACAGCACAAAATTACAGGTATCACACAGATAACATTTATTTAAAAATTAAACGTAATATGTCATCTTTGCAAATCAAAATAATTTAAGGTATATTCCAAGATTAAGAAGGATTTATTTTCTCCTGTAAAAATTAAATATGTAAGAGATATGTCTGTCAGTGGTGATGATCAGAAAGGGGCTGAATGCAGGGAAACATGCAGCTAGAAAAACAGCAGCATCTACCAGCCACTGGTTTGGGTCCCTAGTAAAAGTAAGACAAAAAGTTGAAATGGAAGACAGACAAAAGAAGAAAACAAATGTGGTCACCAAGATAAGGATAGTACTCATAGCTCTCTCCTCAGGGGCAGGTCTTATGTAGAGGTGGTGGCTGTGAATATAATGAACTTGCTGCTTGTGTCTGTACAGGAAACAGATGATAGAACTACCAGCCCATATTATGAACATCAAACATAGAAAATCCATGACAAAGTATAAGACAGAATTTAATACAACTGTATATTTTTCTGGTATCCGTGAGGAACAGAATTTGTAACTCTTGATCATACTTAAATTTTTACTGTCCCTTTGGCCAGTAACTCTTCTAGGAACTTCAAAGTTTACAACGAGTTGCAGGATCCAAAAAGAGAGGCAACAGAAGCCTACACACCTTGGATATCGCATTAAGAGCTGGTTATACCAAGATAAAGTGGAACCAAGCCTGGTGGCCTGAAAGCCACTCAGAAAGCAAGTGGTATAAAGAGAAACACCCCTAGCTACTCGGTGAATATACAAAACAAGTTGACATAAAGCATCACCCATGAAATTCTTCCACCCAAAAGCTACCATTATCTGAGGGATTCCTCTAAAGAAAAGAACTAAATTGTTGGCAAAGACCAGTTGATTGAGAATCAAGTCTGTGGGTCTCATCTTTTGTCCAGTGAGCAAATTGTAGGTATAAAGACAGAGAAGCAAGGAGTTTCCCATGGTGCCCAATCCAGTCTGTATTAAGAAGATAATCCCCACTCCCAAGTTGGTATCACTCATCACTTTCACATCTGGGGGATATAAATTTTATCTTCAGACAGAAAGAAATTAAAAAAATGTTATTTGTTCTGCCCCACAATTTATATTTCTCAGTCTAAGATATATGACATATTTCTGTAATATGTTTTCTATTCTCATATTTTTCATATGTATTTTATGTATATGTGTGTTTGCCTGAATGTATATCTATGCAATGTGTGTATGAAGTATCTTAAGAACTCAGATTGTATCAGATATTCTAGCTGGAGGTCAGCCATAATGTGGGTGCTCAAAATTAAAATTTTAAGTACACTGGAAAAACAGGAAGAACAATTCACCCCTAAGGTATCACTTTTCCCCACCCTTTTCTTAATTGGAATGAGCTTTTAAATGAATTCTTGTGGATAAAATAGCTACTAATTATATATGAGCGTGTGAACTATTTTTGTAATTTTAGATGTCTCTTTGACAGTTTAAGTCACTATTTAGGTATAAAATTAAATGAAAAATTTCAACTCTCACAATAACCAAAATTTCATTGACAATAAACATTAAAAAGATATGAGAAGTCATAAAGCAGAATATTTTACAATTTTCTTATATGTATAAATAAATAGCAAATGAGAATATAAATTGAAAGATTCTCCCCAAACACACTATGCTTTAAATATATTTGTGAGTTCACATATATAATACAAATATGCCCATCAACAACATCAAGGCACAGAAGTATGAAGACCAAATAATGTACAGGAACAAAAGCAGACATACTTGTATTTCATGGCTAGTTCGAGTTAATATTATCTATATAATATCATAGAAATATTTACATAACATGTTGATATTTGCATCACATTATACAATATAGCATACACATAATTTCCTATACTTCTTCAAAATTCAAATTGAAGAGCAAATTTAAAGCAAAATACATAAGAGTTACTGAAAATAATAGTGAGATTCCATTCAAGCCTGGAACTAATTTTATATTTACATTTAACTATATTATTTATAAAAAGGAATATTTTCTTATTGCTTTCCCAAATAAACTTAAATTCTATGACTAAAAATGAACTTCTTGTGTAGCCAACATGCTGAAAATTTAGCCCTACTGTGATTTGCCAAATAAAAGCATTTTTTAAGTTCAGGTCTATATTTATCCTAAATTTGTATATGTGAGTATGCATGTGTGTGTGTACATGGGTATAGATTTTATATTACCATATCTACATGTGATCTGTCCATTTAGATTGATAAATTACCTATAAAATTATTATTTATATTAATAGTAGTTTTTATATTACTAGATATTCTGGGTTTTATCAATGAAGAAAAGATATAAACAATTAAATTTGCCTATTTTCAAATTTACTTGAAGAACCAACAGTAACATTTCTGAACCAGTGTTGGCAGTGTTTCATTTTCACTAATCACATATATTTATATACATAAAGTGCCATTCACTCACGTTGTTGCATATGTTATATTGGATACAATCCTTCTCTTGGACCAGAGCCCAGAGTATATATGTTGCACAAATTGTGCCTGATGGATTGCTTTTTGAGAAATGAGGACACACAGGTGAGGGCAAACATTATGAGTGAGACTAGGGTAAGATATAGAAGTAGGCATAAAAATGATAGAAATACAAATTGTGAAAATCTCAAAATTATTGAAATAATTAATCAATTTCTTACCATGTAACTAAATGTAATAAAATACATTTCCAATTCTAGATTTGTGCCAGAAATGGAGCAAATGGAATATCTTTATGTTTAAACCAATAACTGTTTTGAAGATCACATGTCAGAGTAACTCTGTCAGGGGCTGAGAGATGTTGAAAAGAAGGCTTTTGAAGAAATGGCATTGACATGAATTCAGCTTCCTAATGATAGTGAAAGTGACACATCAGAAAAAGGTAAATTGATAAATAAAAAAGACCTCAATATAGAATCCCTTTATGTGGTATCTTAAAATGTTAAAGTATAGAAAGAAATATTAATGATTTCTCATTACTCACACCTTCTCAGTATAGACAGTAATACAAGGTAACCAAATATAAACTGATAAAAATAATTCCCTGCTGAATATTTTCAAACAAAATTGTAAAAATTGTAGCAGAACAGCAGGAGATCTATGAAATGATCATGGGAGAGTACAGACTCAGCTGGAAAGACAGAAATTTGCAGAGTATGCTGAGATTTTACAGAGTTGCTCATCAATTAATAAACCACACAGAAAGCTATAGGAATTCCATGATCTACAAGAATGATGGAAAGTACCCTAACAATGATAAAATGTACCAGACAAATGAAAGAAATATATTAATACTGAAGAACATTACCATCCAAAAAAACTAGTCAAGATAATGTTGGCACTGATGAAAATTACTCATTGAATCCTTAGGGAAAAAAAGCTGATAAAAAATAACAGGAGGCTGAGTATTTAATGATATTCATGTGCAGAAAGTAAGTGAAACATATTTATGATTCATTCTCATGCCAATGCCATTATACTTACAGTCCTGATTATTTAGTGTTGATTATTATATCACTAGAATTTTATTAGGGTAATCTGTATTTCATGAAAGAAGAGAGATTGAATGAGTTAAAATGATTTGGTAGGTAGTAGGAAGCTCTGAGTTTCATGCTATATTCAATTATCTCATTCTGGGAGACAACTCAGTGGGTAAACTCCTTCTTTCACAAAAAAAAATGATAAACAAGCCTATCACCAGAACCCCTTACAAGTAAGATGGTAGGCTCAAGGGTAGAATCTCAGTGCTTCAGGAACAAAATAGAAGGTGAAGACAAGAGGAAACCTGGAGTCTGGTGTGCTACTGGAGACCCTTTTGCTATATAATCCCTTACCGAGAAACACTACAAATTTAGGAAAGGTTGGGCATTTCACATTTACATATATACTCTTTACTCTGATTTCAGTGAATCCAACAAGAATCAAACAACAAAGCAAGGCCAGGGACCCCAGCGTTTCTAGTACAGTGTGTGACAAGGGGAGTATCCCTTTGGCCAAGTCTCTACAATACCCCTTGTTAACCCCACATGAGAGTCAAAGAGTTCTTGGTACATATTCAAGACTAAATTGCACATCACATTTCAACTACTGTATTGCACAAGGCCCACTCATTTCTATTCATAAATAATAATAAAAGGTGTCATCTACCCAAAGACTATACATGGACTGACCCTGGACTCTGACCTCGTAGGTTGCAATGAATATCCTAGTAAGAGCACCAGTGGAAGGGGAAGCCCTGGGTCCTGCTAAGACTGAACCCCTAGTGAACTAGACTGTGGGGGAGGGCGACAATGGGGGGAGGGGTGGGAGGGGAACACCATAAGGAAGGGGGAGGGGAGGGGGATGTTTGCCGAAACCGGAAAGGGAATAACATTTGAAATGTATATAAGAAATACTCAAGTTAATAATAAAAAAAAAAAAAAAAAAAAAAAAAAATAAAAGGTGTCATGTTAGCAAGATGTTCATAAAGCTCAATGTATTTCCTGGTATTTGTGTTTTAATTAGTAATCACTGTGGTAATTCTGACTATTTATAGAGCACATAATAGGTTTCTGCATTTTTCTGAATTTTTAACAAATAAATATTTGATTTTTAAACTCAGAAACTTTCTTCTCAGGAGATCTGTTTATTAAAATACATACAGATGAGTGTCCTTGGTACAGATAAAATATAGGTTTACCAGTTCTCGACACTGGTAAAAAAAGATATTATACAGAGCTGAGATTGTTTGTCATGAGGTAAAAAAACAGTAATCCTTATGTAAATTCTAAGGAAATTGACAGTTGCAGAGAGCGAAAAGCTACTTCTGAGGTTTGTACTCACCCAGTCTCCTAGAGACTGTCTTCCCATCTGTAAATTGGATTACCAAAAGTAAGCAAATCACCTGTCCACATAGGGTGCATCTGTGATGATGACTGCTGGATAAAACACTGTGATCATTAGACATTCATATAGCCAGTAAATTGGCATTACCTCCAAAAATAAGTGTTGTATATTCTCAGAACTAATCCTACTAGAGGATGTGAGTACCTGGTAAGGAAGTTGATATCATCCTTTGTAACACAGGTTTACATCAATAAGTCAGAAATTATTTTAATCAGAGTAGTGAGCATTACAGAGGGACAGGTTACAATTGTTTCTAGTAGTAACAGTATCTAAGGAAGTCCAAGAAAGGGAATAAGGTGACTTATATGGTGGGGAGCATGGAATGAGGGTCAAAGTTGTGGTTGCACCTGGATACTGCCTTGCAACAACCTGTTTCTCCAAATATTTATAAACAATTGCTCTACAGATGCCTTGAAATGCAGTTCTAGGTTGAAGAGTTCTAACAGTGAATGAAGACCTTGATAGATAACAAGAAGAACTGGATTGATATCCCCAGAACCCCTACAAAAATGAATTTATTACAGTGTTGTTCTCTTTCCCCATGATATGTGGTTTGAGCAAAGAGGATCCCAGAAGTTTAATGAGCAGTCTATATCTAAGTGAAGATCTCTGGGTTCATGAAAATACCATGTCACAAACATATCATGAAGTATGACAGAGTAAAACACTACACAGCAATCTCTGCCATAAATAGCTATGTGAATGCGTGTATAACAAAATGCACACAAGCAAATCCATATGCAGGAGCTTGCACACACATATACACATACACAAATACACAAACACACACAGAAACACACACACAAATACACACACATACAGAGTCAGAGACAGAGATAGCGAGACATACAGAGAATAGAGGATACAGTTAGGGACATGAAGGGTAGATCAGGAGAAACAAGTTTGAATGTCATAATGAAGCATATTATATGTCTGAACTTTTGGCATCTTGTTTACATTTTAAATATTATCTTTTGAGCCATAGTGTTGCAGCAGCACTGTAATCTTTAAAATCAGGAAACAAAGCCAGAAAAATCATGAGATCAAGAACAGTATGGGCCAAGGAGCATAGACTTGTCTCAAGCAAATAAATAAGTCATCATTTGTCACTAATACACAGTGAAAGCCAGACTGAAAAGAGTGCAAATATGGCAAAAATCCACAAATAAAGTGCTATGCTGTGGACACTCAATGTTGGAGTCAATTTTACATCAACAATGAGTTTGAAAAATGTGCAGAGTTGCAGAGACATCATGTAGAAATGCAAATGACAGTCAAAATACCTGATTCAGCAATTAAGAGCACTGACTGCTCTCCAAGAAGACCTGGATTTGATTCTCAACACATATCCTGAGACTAATGTCCCTGCAAAACTCCAGTTTCAGAGAATCTGCTGCACCCTTTTTTTATTCTGTAGAAACTGAATTCGTATAATGCACAAACACAAATGCAGGCAAAATAAGAATATGCAGAATTTAAAATAAATTGTTTTTTTTAATTTAAAGAGGGAAATGAAAAACAAGCACCACAAAATAGCACTTACGTTTTATACCAACATTCACAGGATGAAGGTGGAGGACTGTCATTAGACCAAGGTTATTCTAGGGTACACAGAAACAAGCCGGGCTAGACTACACTGTGAGATCCTAACTCAAGAAAGAAATTAAAATGTCAAATAGAAAGAACAATGTATTCACAATGCTTGGATTCAAGAAAGGTAATGCTGATCAGAGAACTCTGTGGATAAATACACTTGCAATCTGATGGTATGAATACTGCCTTCAGGAGCAACATATTGGATGGAGTCAACTGACATAAATGAACTCAAGTCTAAACTACATATGACCACAGACATGTATTAAATGAATTTTAAAAAGTAAGTAAAGGCCAAGTGTGGTGACACATGTTTCACACACACACACACACACACAACACACACACACACACACACACACACACACACACACCCCAATGAGGAGGGAGTTGCAGGACGATATTTGTGATTTCTAGGCTAAGTACAGGCTACATGTTGAGATACAAGAGATCCAAAAGTGCATATAAAAAATATCAATGAGGGCTGGACAGATGCCTCAGTGGTTAAGAGCACTGACTGCTCTACCAGAGGTCCTGAGTTCAATTCCCAGCAACCACATTGTGGCTCACAACCATCTGTAATGGGATCCAATACCCTCTTCTTTTGTGTCTGAAGAGAGCTACAGTGTACTCGTATAAATAAAATAAAAAAAAATTTAAAATATATAAATGAACGGTGATTGAGTTATGTAAAAATTTAGAACATACTTAGCATAGAAGGCAATGATGAGGTGAGAAGGAAGGGAAATTGCATTAGGCACCTTTTAGAAAGTGAAAATTTAAGTGTGTAGATTTATTGCCTCATTTGTTTATTCACATATGACTGCTTCATAAGAGTATGTAAAATTTTCATGAACTACAAAAATGCATTTAAGTATCTTAAATGATAAACACATTAAAATTAGATTTCTAGGGCCAGCAAAGTATAAGGGTGTGTGTGTGTGTGTGTGTGTGTGTGTGTGTGTGTGTGTGTGTGTGTGTATGTGTGTGTAATTCTAAAATTTCTCTTTTATAAGATTGATAATAAAGAGGGCCTATAATACATGGATAAAATATTTAAAACCTGTTTCATAACATAAATCTCAAGAATTCATAATTTAATCTCAGACAACACTGTAAAATACTGGAATTTGGAGAAAAAAACTTGTATTTTTTATAGTCATGAGCTAAAATAAAAATTCTAACACCATTTTTCTTCTAAAATAATTGCTAATTTAGCAATTATCTTTATATGTGTGGTTTAAACATATAATTAGCTGCTAATACTTCACTCTTGTTTACCATTCATATTATCATAGGTTGTGTTTGGGATGCTTGGGGAGAAAAGGGAGCAATAATCTTATCCACTTCTGAACCTTACTAACTACAATACCAAAATTTCAGGAAGTTACACCCGAAAGATGCATGATGTAATAGGTTATTAATTCAAGCTCTGGGGTGACTGATACAAGCAGTAATGTGACTTTGAGGCTAGGGTAATCTAAAGAATGAGTTTCAGGACAGTCAAGTCTACAAAGTGAAACCCTATATGGAAGAAGGAGGAAACAGAGATTACACCAACAATTGAATTAGTAAAAGCTTCAAATGAGTTTAAAATTTGAAGATACATTAAAAAATGAAAACTAACAAATAAGAAAAAATATTCTGAGAATTTCCTGATGGTCTGAAAAGAATGGTAAACATTGAGTTAATACTCAGAAATATCCTACAATGCAATTTTATCTCCAAGGAAAAAGCTCTAAACATTAAAATAGCAATTCTTTGATTACTTTTATACAGTTTTTAAAAATTTGCTTATGAGACAGGGAATAATAGAGACGTAGCTTTTTTTGTCCTAAGACAGTAATTTTTGTTAGACTTTAAATGCTGAAACAATAAGATGTCTTGACAATAATATTCAATTCAAACTTAATGATCATAACACACTGTTAGCACAGTATATAAATTCGGAGATATAGAACTGGAACACCCTGGTGTCACTGGATATGAGAATATAGGGGATTGAAAATAAGGTGCCAGAAAGAAAGAGCTTTTCACTACATGATGGACATGTTTTTAAACAAGAACCATCCTAAGTGTAAAACTAATGTAAACAGAATAGATGGCATGGGAGAAACTCATAAGAATTAGAATATTATAGGTGGCTATGACTTCATGGAAACAACTAGAGGAGACGCTGTAATTGTGATGGTTCTGAACTCTCCTCTTGTTTTTGTGAAGCACACTGACTACCAATCCACTGGCCAAGGACATAGAAATCAAATTCATCATGTCAGGGGAAATTTATATGAGAGTATATATTGAACCATATGTAGTTGGCATTGTCCAGGAGCATTACACACAATTAATTTCTACATTGAAATTTTTCCAGTTTAATGGCCCATTTACTACAAATTTAAGATCCAGTTTAAGAAACAACAGTAACTCGTTCAGTGGCAGGGATTTTCTCAAAGTTATCTAACCCAAATCACTATCCCTCAACTATTGGTCAATCTGTCTGTTCCTCATTCATTCTACCTTTTCTCTGTGAAGGTATCCCTAATTACTTCTACATTTTCTCTCATACTGTGATCTTCTACACAGCACTATATTCTAACTCACAGCAAAGAGTAATGTTACTACATTCTAAGTCACACTAACATACTTTTTTTATGCGATTATAGTCTATTTTACCCACTTGAAAAATAAATCAAACCTTCTCTTAAATCACATAGCATTCACAGAGTGATCTGGTAGATGGAGGACTCCGTGAAAATAATTTACTGTGTTGAGTGTCCCTTCCAGGTTCTGTCATATTTCATACAGAGTTATATTCTTGGAATTGGTGAAATGGATGAGATCTGAAAATTCTGATGGGACTTTTTTTCAATTAATTTGAACTTCTATCAGAGATGTGCACTGCCTCTGGATATTTTCCTCATACAATGATATTGTTCTATCCAAAATCATTAAATAGATAATATCAGACATCCCAAATCAATACAAAATTAATAAAAGAATAACAGATAGTGTCTCAGAGCAAAAGGAGCTGATAAGAGAAATTTTTAAGGTTTAAGCACATGTGTAAAAAAATCTCTCTCTCTCTCTTTCACACACACACACACACACACACACATACACACACTCACACACACAGAGAATAGACATGAATAATATATTCTAATTTTAATTTTGAACATTCCAAATTTTCTGCCACTAAAACACCAAGCTCTAAATGAATAATGCAAACTAAATTATGTATGCTTCCATGAATCTGTTATATAACATATGATACATACCAGAATAACATATAACACTGGACTATGAGCAAAAGCATATCTTTAATTGCTTCCTATGCAGATAATGCATGCTGGGATGCTATATGTGGATGTGGACTGGAGCCTGCAATATAAGTTTGGGATTGAATGACCTCATGACATTAGTACCTTTTGGGATTTAATGATCTCCCCAACTCAGTCTCCTAAAAGTTTATTGACACCTCCTGCATGGAGACAGGAAATTATGTGTGGGGTCGAATCTACACTGTGCAACTCCCTAAGTGCTACAGAAAAGTATTAATAATGTCAAGATATGTTCAACTGCTGGCCTGAGATATATGGGTATTAGAAATTCTTTTATGAAATATAGAGTGATAATTCTGTGACTAGTGAGGTGAGTGTGAAGAGTATCTTGGCTAGAATCATGCTTAACTAATACAATTTTAAGTGGATTAATTTAGGACTCTGATGATAATGAGGAGGAGGACAGGACAGGGAGAACAGGAAGAGAGGACAGAGAATGGGAGGAAGAGGAATAGGGAGGTAGGGAGAGAGAGGGGGGGGTAGACGTGCTCCAAAGCCAGTTTTACAATATATGGTGTCTTATGCTTCATTAGGAGTTGGTTTCTTTTACTGAAAAACTGTTAGTGCAACCTAAAGAAACAGAATACAATATCTGGCCTCCAGGAACCAGTCACAGAAAATGATGTTTATGACCTTATTAGTGGTAATGGATAAAAAATTTCAAGGAATGTATCTATAAATGGATCTTCTTTTTATTACTATAGCATCTTTGTTGTCAGAGGCCAGAGCAAAACCACCTTTTCTTCTGATCAATTTTGTTAGCAGTGTTGATTTCTGAACAAAATAATATTTGGGATACACCTAATGAATCTCTCCTGACTGCATTGCTACATATGTTTTAGAAACCCTGAGCTACTAAGGTCATAGTTGCTGACAGAGCATCTTCCCAGGCTATTGAGTAACAGTTTCTATAACAAAGACTTTGCAACATTTATTTATATTCTTGCATATATGCATATGCTTATAACATTGATAACTGGGTAAATGAAAAAGAAGCGATCAATGTGAAGGGTCATTCAACTAGTGTGAAAGGAGGGATCATGTGCTGGAGGAGGAAAAGGAAGAAAAGAAGCAATAAAACTATATATGAATTCAAATATATCTTTTTAAATTTAAAAACAAAAAATGCCAAACTATTTAATTAATAGAAATTTAGATACATTTGATCCAAGTTGTGTTCAATATGGGCATATTTTCTACAAATAAATGATAATTATATATAATACATATAGATAGTCATTAAATTAGATTAGAGCAAATGTTATAATTGACCTATTGGAATCATTTTAGAAATTTGAGAGGATTTTATACATTTCAAAATGGAATACTGAGACAGAATTCAATTTATTTGTGTTAAAATTACACATAAGTCAGGAGGATTAGGTGTTCATTAATATATTGTTAATTTCATTTTTATTAAACTTTACTATACTTTAGATCCTAAATATAGAGGAGGCTCTTTTCTATGTTGTGGTATATAAACAATTGTACAAAATAAAATTGCTTATTATAATTTTGTACATTTTATTATTATTTTTACCATGTCTTTAGTGTGCTTGGGGATTTAAATCATATGAGGAGTGCATGCAGGTAATGTGACATCTAGCAGAAGAAACTGTTTCCTTTTTCACTGTCTGAGTATTGGTCAATCCAAGGTTTAGTGTTTGGTAGAAAATGCTTTATCTCTAGTCCATGGTGATTTAATATTTAATATGTATAATGCTATTTTGTGTTACCTAAATTGATTCTGAATCTGTCTTCTATTTCATTCTCTAAACTTGCAAACTTATGAGGCAGAGAATTAAAATTATTAAGAGGCCAAAAACTTGTTTGAATAATTTGAATAATTTGAAAACATTATGGTTAATCCTATACTCCAGAAGTAAAACTGGTCATGATTATGTTGGGTTGCAATATGTGCATTGAAATTTTTAGTAGAAAGAAATATGCCTCCATTTATATTTTATCCTGTTCTGAGTAAGTACAAAGTGGGATAAGAAAATATCTGTGAATATCAAGTTTTCTTGAAAACTAAGTATGAAGAGAAATGTCTAGGCACCTAATGTTCATCTTAAATATTCAACTAAAAGTCATACACTTTCTGCCAACTAGACTGTTTCTTGTAAAGTTACAAGCATCTACAAATATCATTGAAGTTGGGTACCTAAGCGTTTAGCACACTGGACTTTGGGTCATTTAAAATCCAATCCAAGATTGAGCTATGGTTTAGTATGAGAATTCCTGCACAGAGTAGAAAAGAGCCTGGCATAATTTTCTAATACCTCAATAAAAAATAAGGAAAAAGTATTACATTGCCTTATATATCCAATACAGTTTCAAGTGCTACAAAGAATGAAAAAAGGGGACCAAGAGCTCAAGGACATTCAAATCTATACCTATAAATTTAAATTTAATTACTGTGAAAGACATATAGTTACCAATCACTAACTATGGGAAACAAGATGAAGAGAAGGGAATAGCAAGTATAAAACCAAGGGTATAACAGTGAACACTCTATTAGAAATATAAAATAGGAAATTTTACAAAGTAGAAATAGCATAATATTTAGAGTTCTGAATAAACCTTGTGAACTAATTCCCATTGAGAAGAATTGATCGAGCCCTAGTGAAGATAATTGCTTTTAAAAATTACCAAATATGCTCTCAAAAATAGCTTCTTTTCTTTTCCTTTTCTTCCTTACCTTCTTTCTTTTCTTACCATTTTTTATGCCAGTCTCTTGTAGCCTAAGCAGTTCTTGAGCTCCAAGTTAAGAGGATGAACTTGGAGATATTGTCTTCATCTTCCAAGTATTACAGGACTTCACAAATATTCCACACTCTCCATTAATGTGGCATTAGATATTAACCCAAGAACTTCATGTATGCTAAAGTAGAAGTCTGACAACTGAGCAATATACATGTTAAAGATGACAAAAATGATGGAGAAATTTTTAAATTAAAAAATATGATGCAGAAATGAATACAAAAGTAGCTTCACAGAATCACAATGGGGCAAGGTCAGAAATGTATATGGGACCTCAGTATTTCAAGAGTGAGAAATCAAACTTCATTTTATTTTTGTAATTTTGATTTTCATTGCTAATTATCTTTAAACATGTAACATTATCACAAAATTGGATTTCCTCACATGAATATATTTCACTGAGCATATATCTCTAATGATGTTAAATTTTCTGTTACTTCTCTGTTATGATTGTCCCAATTATCCAACTGGATAGGGTTTTTTTGTTGCTTTTATGCTATTTATGAACTCAGGATTGTGTGTATTTGTATGACATATATGAAATACAATCAAGAAAGAGAATATGCAGCTACTTTCTCATTTCTGTAGTTAATTATTCATTTCTTATTTATTTATTTATTTATTTATTTATTTAGTTAGTTAGTTAGTTAGTTAGTTACAGATTCTCATTACTTAGCACTGGCTGTTTGTAATTACCTTCATATAACCAAAAGGCCTAGAAATCACCAATCTCCCTTTCTTGCTTCCTGAGTCCCTGGACTAAAAGAATGAATAACCAGTGTTTGTTTGTTTGTTTGTTTCTTTCTTTCTTTCTTTCTTTCTTTCTTTCTTTCTTTCCTGCTTTTATGCTTTCATAGTTTGTTTTTGTTTTGATTGCTTTTGTTTTTTTTAATTTCCTTTATTCACTTAATATAATTCTCTTTTTGCATCCATTTTCTTTTTTCCTTTGCTTCCCTTTTTTCTTTTGTCTTTAAAATGTTTTGATCAGTTATTTTATTTATCTACATTATTAAGTGTTCTAATGATTGCCAATATTCATTGTGACATTAACATTTTTTTTCTTTTTTTTTTCCAAGCTGGAGACCTAAGACCTTAATATTTTTGTATGCTTTCCATCTTCATTAAATATTCTTTTTAGATTTGACAAACTATATTCTTCAAATTCAAACAAATTTTGTGTTTGAAAGTTAAAAAGTAAATTGAGGACAATCAAAAATAATGGCATTAACAGTGATGATTAGGGTGCCATGGTCTTTAGATTTTAATACACTATTGGTGAAGAGCTCATATTCTTGAATTATAGAAAATGAAAATTATAAGCTACAATGATCAACACTACTGCATAGCTTTTATGGTGATTGATGTAATTGTATTGATGTAATTGTACATCAATTGTATTACACAGGTATAAAGCCTAAGCTCTACAGCAGCAAGACTTTTGAAATAGTGTGCTGAACATCATGGGCATAACCAACTATTTCATGATTGAATTGAAGTCCAAGTTCAGAAGATAGAACCCATTCCTTGAACCATTATCAGGAATAAGATTATTTGTATACAAAACTATATACCCTGGGAATAACCTAATACCATCATTCTATAGAGAGAATGTAGTAATACTCTTCCCCTTAAAATATTAGGTTTGGGTATTTATCAACACTCATCAGAGAAACATATTTTATGCAGTCTATTCTGATTAACATAGCGGGAAAGAAGATGCTGATTGTAAAAGACTCTCGATGGGTCAGCTAAAAATAGAATACCAGTATCACACTTTTTCCTCCCAAGACACGGGAATCATCATGGAAGAAGGCAGAAAGAGTGAAAGTGCCAAAAGTGATAGATAATTCCAAGGAAACAAGTTCTATTCAGAAAAAAATATATATGCAATCACTTACTATGATAAAATGTACAAAACCTGCACAGGATCTAGCCAGAAAGTAAGCCAATCAGTGGAAGTTGTTTATGAAGACTCACTCTTAGCTTCAGAGATAATGACTACAGATGGCTTCTAAGAGAGGATGTGTCAGATTTTTTTTTGGGTGGGTGTGGTATTTGACATTAAAGAGACTGCTTATGCTTTAATAGATGCCTCTGTACTAAACACATAGTAGCAACATTAAATATACTTGGATTGTTTTATGTTGCATTTTTGTATTTTTTTTTAAGTAAAGGTATATATAAACTAAGAGCAAATAGTGAATCATGGCTATAAAAAGGAAAGTCAAATGGAGACGATGGGATTATACTGGAGGATAATCCAAATGCTTCTATAAAACTGATCAAGGTACATTTTAATCAATAAAAGTTAGAGATATGTTTTTCTTTTTAAATGGATAAATTTACTTGCTTTGAAATATGTTAGCAAAACTGGCAATTGGTCCTTCCACAGGAGAGTTGGTCTGCCTTCAGAGATCATAAAAATGTGATTGCTTTTAAAAACATTTTGTTCCTCTTAATATATTTACAAGAAACTCTTAAATATCTTTTTAATTGGAAACTGGAAAAAGTTTCATAAATGATTTTGCCTCCCAAAGCCAGTTCTGTCACTGCCACTGCAAATGAGATGAAAATTGCAGTTCTAAAGGGAGGTTAGGTCACAGAGTCAGAGATTTCTACCTTAGATGTAAGATTACTCTCTTATAGCATTATTTATTAATAATTCAACATCTGCCAAATGAACCCAGATGGAAGACCCAAAGGAGTGTTTTGCAGTTTGAGCAGCAAAGAGGCATTAGGAAGTAGTCATGCTTGTAGTGGAAACCTGGGATAGAAACAGATACATATATAAGACATTGATAAAGAATAATAGTAGCAAAGCTAAGTGCTGAGTAAGAAAGATGAAAGTATTCCTACTCTTCTACAAGTGCTAGTTATTTTTTTTACTATAATAAAAGTTCTCCACTTATTAAGGCTGCATAACATATTACATCTTATAATGAAAATATACAAAGAACAAAATCTTGTTTTTTGTTTGAATATATTTTGCATATATGCCCAACAGCTGGATAGCTGGGTCTTCAGATAGAACTGTGTTCAGTTTACTGAGGAACCACCAGATTGATTTTGAAGGTTTCTGAATCAACTTACAATCCCAACAGCAACAGCAAAGTATTCCTCTTTCTCCACACCCTCACCAGCATCTTCTCTCACCTAAGTTTACGATCTCAGCTACTGTGATTGGTTTGAGATGGAATCTCAGGTCACTTTGATTTGTATTTACTTAATGAAGAAGGATGTTGAACATTTCTTTAGGTCCTTCTTGGACATTAAAGATTAATATTACTCTGTTTATGCATGCCTTCCCTATATGTGAATATAAAAAGTATGAGAATGCATTGCCTGTAGGGGACAGAAAAGGGTATCAGAAACCCAGAGAATTGGTGCCGTATGTAGTCTTGGACCACCCTGTAGATGCTGGGCACCAAACAGCAACAAGTGTTCCTTAGGACTGAGCCATCTCTCTACATGTCCCAAATGAAGTTTATGCACCCATAAAAAATACCAACAATGTGAACAAAGAAAGCTACATAGAAGGATGGAGTATATTGTAAACATCACTCATGCTTTGTGAGCACAGACTGCGGCAACTGTTTTTGTGCCGCACTAGGCATGTCCAAATCTCTTCAGTATCCACTCTATTTCTACACATTATTATTTTATATTTTCCTTTTTCAACATTCGTCTCTTAAGAGTGGAAATAATGCTATTGTCGAGATTATAGTTATATATATCAAAGATGGATAGCAGTGACTCATAAATTGTTGCTACTAGAATTCTTAGTCATTGTCCTTAAAGAAGACTCAAAGCCATTGAAGCCCTTAGGATGAAGTGTCTTGTCAATACTTGTAACTTTTTCCATTGTCAAAAATAAGGTGGTATAAGTCTACTGTCATCATCTACCTGAGAATATGTATGTCCTCACAGTAAGCAACTCCATATACATAGAGCATTAAAGAGCCTTGAGAGGTGTTTTTTTTCACTTGTTACTTGTTGGACAGTGATAATTCTAAATTATGTCATTTTTCTGATATGTATGATAATGAAATGAAATAACAAAAGCACAAGTAAATAATATGTTTGTGGTATTGTACAGAAGAACATTTCAATGAGCTCAAATCTTAGTTGATATCAATGTTTAAAGAGTTAAATTGTCTTTGTTGAGATTATTGTCTCAAATGATGATCCCAAGTGCTTCCTGTGCAGATATCATCTCCATCCCCACCTCCAAACTTGAACCAGGAACATTTTTATTGTTTCTGACTTTTTTCTATATAGAATACAAAAGTCATAACCATACATGTCATGGGAATTATAAGTGAAACATCACTTAGAAGCCAATATATGTAGCTAAAAAAGTGCAAGAATACTATCTTTTGTGTCTTGATTAATTGATCATGGGCTTCTAGTTTACACATGTGGGTGTAATATAGGCTAATAGTCCCAAGATAATACTGAAATATTGTCCATATCACTAACACTTGTCCTTACATATTTTATGCTATCCTTCAGTCAGGTATATTTTATCATAGTTCATGTCCTCTTCTCTCATATAGCCATAAGTTGAGTCTGCACACAATGTGAGCATGTGTGTGTGTGTGTGTGTGTGTGTGTGTGTGTGTTTTATATTCTATAACATTGCAAAATAGCTCATTATTATTGTTATTATTATTGTTATTATTATTATCATTATTAATAATTTTACTTATTCACTTCACATCCCTTTCACTGCCTCCCCTCCCGGGTAGCTACCTTCCATAAACCTTTGCCATATCCCAACTACCCATCCCCTATATGTGCGTGGGATTCCCCTGTGTATCCTCCACTCTGGCACATTAACTCTCTGTGAGGCTAGGTGAATCCTCTTGCACTGAGGCCACACAAAGCAGCCCAAATAGAAGAACATATCTCACAGACAGGCAACTGCTTTTGGGATAGCACCTCCTAAAGTTGTTCAGAACATACAAGAAGACCAAGCTACACATCTGCTACATACATGCAGAAAGGCCGAGGTCCAGTCTATATATTCTTTTTAGATGAAAATTCAGTGTCTGAGAGCAACAAGTGTCCAGGTTAGTTGATTTTGCTGGTCTTCTTATATAGTTCCTATCCGCTTTGAGGTCAAAAATTCTTCTTACTATACTTCCATAAGAATCTCCAAGCTCAATCTACTGCTTGACTGAGAGTGTGCCACTCTGGCTGAGTCAGTTACTGGGTGGAGCCTCTCAGAAGACAGCCATGCTAGACTCATGTATTTAAGTATAACAGATGATCAATAATTGAGTCAGTGATTGGTGCTTGCCATGGGATGTGACTCAAGTTCGTCTGATAATTGTTTCCTGATCTTACAACTTGAGCCATTGCTGATCTGTTTAGCAAATTGTCTCCTCAACAGTGTGTTCAAAGTTATTTTTTACTATCTTTTCTATGAGATCTAGTATAACCTGTTTTACTTTGAGGACTCACATCTACTTGGACTGGAGTTTTATGCTAGATGCAAAAATGGATCAACTTGCATTCTATATACATGTCAAGAACTTCTTAAATCAGAACCATTTGTTGAAGATATTTTTTCTTTCCATTGTATAGTTTTGGCTTCTTAATCAAAAATCAACTGTCCGTGTGTGTGTGTGTGTGTGTGTGTATTTTTTCTGTGTCTTCAATTTGAATCCACTGATCAAAATGTTTCTATCCAAATCTAAGACAGTTCTTTCTTTTTTTTTTTTTTAAATCTTTATTAACTTGAGTATTTCTTATTTACATTTCGATTTTTATTCCCCTTCCCTGTTTCCGGGCCTATATCCTCCCTAAAACCTCCCCTTCCCCTTCTATATGGGCTTCCCCTCCGATCCTCCCCCCATTCCCACCCTCCCCCCAACAATCACGTTCACTGGAGGTTCAGTCTTGGCAGGACCAAGGGCTTCCCCTTCCACTGATGCTCTTACTAGGCTATTCATTACTATCTATGAGGTTGGAGCCCAGGGTCAGTCCATGTATAGTCTTTGGGTAGTGGCTTAGTCCCTGGAAGCTCTGTTTGGTTGGCATTGTTGTTCATATGGGATCTCGAGCCCTTTCAAGCTCTTCTAGTCCTTTCTCTGATTCCTTCAATGGGGGTCCTGTTCGCAATTCAGTGGATTGCTGCTGACATTCGCCTATGTATTTGCTGTATTCTGGTTGGGTCTCTCAGGAGAGATCTATATCTGGTTCCTGTCAGCCTGCACTTCTTTGCTTCATCCATCTTATCTAGTTTGGTGGCTGTATATGTATGGGACACATGTAGGGCAGGCTCTGAATGGGTGTTTCTTCTGCCTCTGTTCTAAACATTGCCTCCCTATTCCCTTCCAAGGGTATACTTGTTCCCCTTTTAAAGAAGGAGTGAAGCATTCGCAATTTGATCATCTGTCTTGAGACTCATGTGTTCTGTGCATCTAGGTTAACTCAAGCATTTTTGCTAATAGCCATCTATCAATGAGTGCATACCATGTGTGTTTTTCTGTGATTGGGTTACCTCACTCAGAATGATCTTTTCCAGTTCCATCCATTTGCCTATGAAGTTCATAAAGTCATTTTGTTATAGCTGAGTAATATTCCTTTATATAGATGTACCACATTTTCTGTATCCATTCCTCTGTTGAAGGGCATCTGGGTTCTTTCCAGCTTCTGGCTATTATGAATAAGTCTGCTATGAACATAGTGGAGCACGTGTCTTTTTTATATGTTGGGGCATCTTTTCGGTATATGCCCAAGAGAGGTATAGCTGGGTCCTCAGGTAGTTCAATGTCCAATTTTCTGAGGAAACTCCAGACTGATTTCCAAAATGGTTGTACCTGTCTGCAATCCCACCAGCAATGGAGGAGTGTTCTTTTTTCTCCACTTCCTTGCCAGCATTTGCTGTGACCTGAGTTTTTGATCTTAGCCATTCTCTCTGGTGTGAGGTGAAATCTCAGGATTGTTTTGATTTGCATTTCCCTTATGACTAAAGATGTTGAACATTTCTTTTGGTGTTTCTCAGCCATTTGGCATTCCTCAGCTGTGAATTCTTTGTTTAGCTCTGAACCCCATTTTTAATAGGGTTATTTGTCTCCCTGTGGTCTAACTTCTTGAGTTCTTTGTATATTTTGGATATAAGCCCTCTATCTGTTGTAGGATTGGTAAAGATCTTTCCCCAATCTGTTGGTTGCCGTTTTGTCCTAACAACAGTGTCCTTTGCCTTACAGAAGCTTTTCATTGACACAGATTCCCAGAGCATATAAGAAATGCCCCAGCAACCTCTCTGTACACTATTGAAAGTTTCTTTAATACCCGCCTCCAGCGCCACTACTGGTTCCAAGTAAACATCTCTTCTCAACAGCAGTTCCTGATTGGGTGGCATTGTTTGCACCAGAAATCCTTTGGTTTCTCCCAGGCAGTCTTCAATTAGGTCCTCCTGCAGAAGATGCTTTTGCAGCTGTGCAGTTCCCCAGCATTTACATAGAGATAGCCCCATCATTCTTGCTAGATAAACACCCTATTGTTTTTAGACTTTGTCAGCCTAGTGGAAACTGAGGTGCCATTACCTCCACAATTTTGGCCCCATCTCAGAAGATTCCCAGTATACTGGACTATGCCTGTCTTAGGTTATCCTGTTTTCCAGCATCCTACCTGTCATTGACTGCTACACCTTGAAGTGATATCACTCTGGAGGCATGTTATACAAAAGGGAGATCAGAAACAACCTACATGGTGGTATCACCGATTTCTGTCATCCATCATTTCATTATTTCCTTGGGATTTTCAGGGGATGCAATCCAGATATTCCAGAGCCATCAGCACCTGGACAGTCGCCTTATTTATGGAATGCTTCCTAGAGATATGTTGTGCAGAACATTTAAAATGATTTTTAGTATGACAATTCCCCTCACCATAGCATAAGTGGCTATCCAAAAGGGATCAAACAGCTTTTTAATATTTTCCCATGCTTTCCCCAGGAATCTGGCATCTAGGAAGAACAGAAATATCCTGGTCACATCAAAGTTGGCTATGTTCTCACTTAATAGTACAGAATAATTAAGAAATTTGTATAATCAGATACTGTAAGATATTAAGCCAACTATAGGGTTTCAGTGGCATTATATACCTGGTAAGAGGTTAGGCAGATGGAGTGAAACCTGGGGTTGCATGTCAATAAAGTCATGTCTGTAGCAAGGAATGTTTTTTTCTGCCACTTAGTCTATATGTTGTTGTAAAATTAGAATGGCTTGATAAAGATGTTGACTTAGTATGTCCTGTGCATCAAACCCTTCAGCTGACATAGAGTCTATAGCATTAACAGTCTCCCCGTAGCTGTCTGGGTAAAGCTAACAGCAGCAGTTATTGTCCCAGCAATCCCTATAATGATGGCTACAGTAATGGCAGGTGTAGTACAAAAACCCTTATTTCCCCCATGTAGGTGTTATGAGTCTGGGTTATCAGACTGACTGCATGAAAGTGGGTGGTGTTTACCACAGGCGTCCAAATATCTGTTGGTTCTCTCATCAGGATATCAGTTGTTCAATATGCCATCCAGCAGCTGGTCAGGAGACATATATCACTCAAGCAGTCAAGGCTGTTTCTGACAATGGTAGTATTAGTGAACAGAAAGAAAAAGTGGGGTTGGACACTGACTGGAGTGGCTGTACAGCCAACCTGGCAGTCAATGGTAACATTCATGGGGGTTGTCCCACTCCACATTTTTGCCAAGCAGTTTATGTGGAAATATGTCCCATTAAAGAGACAACCACCCTTAAGGAAAGTAAGGGGGCATAAATCACAACAATGAAAGGGGCCACAAAAATCTCATTTGCTCATAATGGGTTGATATGGAAATCTAATGGAATCTGTGTTAACATACGGAGTAATATTTGAAGCATCATGAGAGGTAATCTCTACATACTAAGTGTGTGGTTAGATGATAATATCAGGTAGTCTCCAGTAAATCTTACACCTAGTTTGTAACGCCCACCTCATCCAGCAAGGAAGACGCAACACGGTCGGATTCTTCTCAACAGCCTTTATTGCATGAACACCTCATTGTTGGTACAGGGGACCCTGAGGAACAAAGGCACTCGCCTTATATACAAGACAGGCTGTGGCTGTAAACTTGTCCTCTAGGAATTGGTGGAGCATGAAATACCTTATTAGCATGAATATCACCCTGGCCTTGTAGATGCCAGAGGAATGCCAAGGACACGCACTTTGTGGTGTTAAACACAAACGACCACCAGATGTCAGCGCCATCTTTTATCTATATGTGCCGCTCCCTACACTAGTGAAAGCCAGCCATTCTCCCAAAGAATAAGAAGCACCATGAGAGTGTACATTTGTGGTACCCATGGAAAGAGAGGCCGGGGTGGACCCGATGTGAATGGAGGATCCTTTGGGGATTTGTAATCAGAAAGAGGAACAGGAAATTCTATGCCTAGCATTATACTATAAATCAGATTACTATGAAAGCCCCCATGGTTATATTATGTAGTTGGATATAAGGGTTGATGAAGGAGACATTGGTTGCAAAGTAGAGAGTTTCCTCCATTGGCCAGGTGCTTTGTAATCATCCTGTAGTAGTGACTAAGTTTCTGAAGAACAAACCTGAACTCACATTGGAAAAGCAAAAAACATGGTAGGCTAGGGAGTTAAGAGAATGGTGGGGAAGGGCACTTCAAAGACCAGAGCTCATCAGCAATCCAAGGCTGAATAAAAATTAGTAGAGTATATACATTACATCTCCATATGGTTTTCTTTCGGCTCCTTTAAATTAACCCCTGATCTGTAGCCAGTGATAATCTCTAAAGTGTACTCATATTGATACAGTTGCATCCTGAGGGAAAACATAAGCATAAGCTTGCCCCCTTGTCAGAAGCAGAGTAAGTGGTTTTCACTGAGGTTATTGGGTCCCTTCATCTAAATAACTGGAAGAAAGTATCCCTTGGTAAAAATGCCCAATGTTGTAAACAGAGCCTAGTGCTTTCTCATCAAATGAGTGAAGTTCACATGGAATGGGACTTCCATCAAGGCTAGATATGGATCTCTTAGATTCTGGGAAGGTGACCCTAGCAAGTGCTCCCTTCAAGGATCAACTTTCTCTTTCTACAACTGCTTGACCTTGAGGATTATAGGGTATTCCAAATGAGTGACTGACCTTCCATGAGGATAGGAAGGCTCTGAACTACTGAGATGAGTTGGAAGGTCTGTTGTTAGTCTTGGCTGCCCAAGGTACTACCATTACCAGCATTGCTGATTTCATGGCCTTAAAAGCAAGAGAGGCCTTATACCTGTCATGGCCACAACATAAAAGAAAACCAAGCAAGCAGTGTGTACATACATAAGATTACCAAAGGCTGAGTAATGGGTGACATCCATTTTTCAGTTTGCACTGGGGAGTAGACCTCTAGGATTAACTCCTGACCTGTCAAGGGGACCCAATGGTATAAGACATGTGCAAGTTGCACATGACCATGCAAGGTATTTATATTGCAGCATAGACAAGAGCTTATGTAAATTCTTAGGAGAAAGGTTAAATTCCTGCTGTAACATTCTGGCTTCTTCTAGCAATTCCTTGTCTACAGCCATAATTTGTGAGTCAATTCTCTCATTTCTTTCTGCTATGATGCCAGGCAATTTAGAATGTGATCTTATGAGTGAGATGAAACAGGTACATGCCCTATTCTTGAGAGTCTTATAAGTAAATCTTGTGCAGACATGTATAGATGTTTTGCTCATTAAAATAGGAGAATGTCAAGTTATGTACAGCTTGTACTATATTTTGTTTATATGAGAAAGTGTTGGTTCACATAGAATTGGAATTAGGAAGAGTTCATTTTAAACTGAAACAAGGGTGTTGGGAAACCTGAAAAAGAAACAAGCACAATTAATTGTTGAATATCATCTGTTTTAAAAACTCATCCCCATAAAAATGCACAAAACCCACAAATATGTTAGCATTTGGGAACAAGTATGTATAGCCTGTACACACACACACACACACACACACACACACACACACACACACACACATATAGCCTGTACACACACACACACACACACACACAGAGAGAGAGAGAGAGAGAGAGAGAGAGAGAGAGAGAGAGAGAAGACACAGACACAGACACAGACACAGACACAGACACAGACACAGACACAGACACAGACACAGACACAGACACAGACACAGACGGACACATGCAGACAAACAAACTAAAACCAGACAGGTAGTGGAATGGGTTGCAGAGAGAAGAAAAACAATCAATCAGATAAACCCAATCCAAAAACATACAGAATGATGGAATATTTTGAAGTCCAAGTTTTCAAATAGGGTCATCTACTTTCCCATCGAATTTTTTATGGAGAGGGTAAAAGAGGGGATGAGTGTCAATCTCATGGTAAACTGAAGATGGTTTCACACATCAAACAAGGTCAAGATACCTTAGCACTTTCAGAAGACTATGGATATAATCTAAGACTAGTAAATTTCTTTTTCTTTTAATATTACATAAGAATTACTAAGTACTGCTATATTTAAGTTTTATTGTTATTATTGAAATTCTCTTACTTTACACCATTGCCCTGAACACCACATTATTATATGTAATTTAAGACATTGGACAATATCCAAGTAACATATGTGTAGAATAGCTGCTTCTGTCTAAATTTTTGAGAAGACATCTTTTTATGAAATCTAGGCTAACCTTGAAATCTTGAACTTGGAAATCCCATTGTTGCTGTTGCTCATTATCTCCATTTTAAAGGATTATTCCCATAATATACGTTGTCAATATTTGCCATTATTAATTTGAACAGAGAAATAAGAGTTCATATTCTAAACAAAATTGTGCTGAATCACAAAATGGTCTTCTGGAATCTGGCAAACTGAATCATTGTCTTTTCCTAAACTACTGGAATATTGGGAAATGTCACTCTTATGTTGTACTATGTAGTTCTTTACTATAAAGTGTGCACATTAAAGTCCATATATTTGATTCATAATGGCAGCCAAAGGCATGATCATTTTCTCTGAGTGAGTGCCCAACATGATGGTAGTTTGGAGACTGAAGTGGGTTTTTTATGATTTTGAATGCAAGCTCCTACTACACATTCAAGGATTTGTTCAGAGTGTGTCTATCCATTATTATCACCCATCCTTTGAGTGTTCTTCAGACCATCACCATTAATGCCAGAAAATCTTATTGGAAGTGTCATGAAGTCAAAACTGAGAAATACATGGGATGCTACCTTTTTCCTTTCTGTGTCTTGTACACCTTCATACATTTTGTTTTTGTTCTGTACACATTTATTAACAGGGATATCAACAACATGATGCAAAGATTATAGTTAAGATACTGCTCCATTGTAGGGCATGGTAAAATCAGTTACTGACTCTGTACAGCATTGCTAATATGTCCTAAAATCCTTTATTCTGTATTTATTGACTGGTTCAGCAGCTCCATGAATGTCTTTCTGTACAGACACAAGCAGAAGGTTCAACACCTCTGCAGCATTCATGGTTCTACTAGAATTTGTCCTGAATTTAGAGCTACCCAAAACATCATGGCACTGGTGTCTACTTTTCTGGATTTTTGTACTATATCTTCCACCTTATGAGGTTCTTTTGCTCTTTTCTATAATAACAATTGATGGCTAGCAAACATCACTCATTTCACCTCTCTGTGTTTTACACCTTTTTGACCCTTTTTCATATGAATCATTTCTCCATTGAGTTCAGGCTTTCTTTGATCTGAATAAGTAAAAAAGAAATAGATTGTATAACCTTAGGTTAAACATGTAAATGTTATGTTTTCCATGCTATCCAGTTTTTTTGCTCATCCATCATCCTCAAAGAGGCCAATAAAGAAAGATAATTGTGTAACAGTTTATCTTTCTAAGATTATCTAAAGGGACGTAGGAGACTTTTCTGCTAGTTGAATTGATAACACATACAAAATGATCATACTGTGCTTGGTTCGTTGATCACTCAACATATTACTACCAGAATTATCTATTGCGTAAGTGAGGGCAAATGATCAAGCAAACCAACTTCAAATCCAACTGCCCTTCTTGTGTCTTTCATCCCGGTAAGGCATTTTAGATACTTGGTGATTTAACAGACATCTCAATGAACTTGACTCTAACTACAAAGTAGAAAATATGGCTGGCCATGAAATTGTGCTTCAGGAGACATTGATCCAGTCCAATTTTCTGCATTTTATGCCATCATCAGAAAAATTCTTCAGACATACCTTCCCAATATAATGCTTGAGGTTACTCCACAGAAATGCCTGTTGCTCAGAACACTTAGCAAGTGTTCTAAAAAAGTGTTTACTAAACTCTTCCAATAGTCCCTTAACAATACCAACTTATGACACAAGTATTTTCTACTTTATAAATTTGTACAAAATTTATTTAAAAATAAATTTGAAATTAATAGGTTTTTCATGCGCTCTTGAATTTTCTCTGCTGGCATTTTATTGGGCATTTTAACATTCTGTTTTCAGGGAAACTTGTGTATAACTTATACACTTAGATCTTTATTTACCTGATTTTAATATTTGAGTAAGACTTATTTCATCAAAAGGGTTTGGAAGATACCTTTGCTTGTGTGTGTGTGTGTGTGTGTGTGTGTGTGTGTGTGTGTGTGTGTGTGTATCTGCATGTGAGGTATTTGACTAGTATTTATGTTAGTTCTTAGATTGCCTGCAAGGCATGTGCTCTGATTTCATCTGTATTTTAGTGCTTTTTAGTTAAAACATTTTAAAACTTACTACTTCAATTTTGCCATAAAGAAGGTTGACAGAGTTTGTTAATTTATGTGCAGGGTCACAACTTTGTTCCTTGAACTTGACTAATTTTTTATACCAATTTATCTTTCAACTTAGCTCTTAACATTTGAATTATCATATTAATTAGTGATGATTTGTGGCTTCATACTAATTCTGATATGTTTTTTTTTGAACTGTAAATTAGGACACCAGTATTTTAACTCGTTCAATATAGAGCTTTATAATTGTTGAATTTTTTCTTGATTTCAAATTCGATTTCTGTCTTATATAATATCTCTTGATTATAATTTCCTCTCCAAGTCTTTTTTCCCCTTCCACTCCCAGCAAGAACAATTCCCATTCTCTCTCTTATAATACAGACATGCTTCTAAAGGTAAGAGTAAAAATAAATAAGGTTAAACAAAAACAAAAATATAATTGTTGGACAAGACAAACCATAAGAAGGAATAGCCAAGGACACGACATAAAAAACAAATATGACTAATTTCCACACCCAGAAAAGTCACAAAAACAGAAAACTAAATGCTATAATAAATATGGAAAGGACCTCATACAGACTCATGCAAAGCAGGTTTATGTGTGTTTCCTGAGTATTATTGAATTTATAAGGGTTTTGATATCTTCTTGGT
Organism: Rattus rattus; assembly: GCF_011064425.1. Lineage (NCBI taxonomy): Eukaryota > Metazoa > Chordata > Mammalia > Rodentia > Muridae > Rattus > Rattus rattus. The sequence goes on along the minus strand of NC_046161.1, from coordinate 33,983,036 downwards.
TTTCTCTATACACATGGCTCTTATACTTTTCTTTGGGGGGCAGGGTTCTTTCTTACTGTATTTATTACATTTTTGCTTTTGAGATACAAAGAAACCATTCTCTTCCAACACACACAGCACACACACACACACACACACACACACACAGAGAGAGAGAGAGAGAGAGAGAGAGAGAGAGAGATATCCGTCCTCGTGATTTTTAAAAATGCATCTCCCCTCTACCAATGTATACAAAAATAGTTCTTATGAACAAGCAGAAGTTTCTGAACAAGACACATTTAGGCATAAATTGACGTCAAACCTGTCAGTTGAAGGTTAATGCAGAAGTGTAACATCATCGTGTGTGCATTCTAGAGCCTCAGGAGTCTCTGGGAACTAGCAGCGAAACTGTGGAAACACACACACAGCTTTGCTGGTGGAGCTGTGGGTACCTCGCAGCCCTCAGCAAGAGAAACAAGTCCTCTCTTGCCTGCTGTCCTCCTCACTGCCTCATTGTTTTTGAGTGACTCTGGAAGATCCCATTACAGGTAAGATCCCAGGATTTCCAGAACATCTTATCTGCAGTTTCTGTGATTATGCCAGGAGACACAGTTGAGTGCAGACCTTATCAGAACAAGGAGCTACCAAGCTTCCATCTCAGAGATAAAATAACTCCCACCATTGACTCAAGTTGCTTCAGTTTCTGCAGAACTATAGACTTCCATTGTCTTCCTAAGTTTCCTAAGAATACTTACAACACTCAAATGCTTCCTGAAAGAAGCATGGCAAATGTGTCTCATGGTCTACCTTATTTATAGTATCCATTTTGTAAAGGCACCCCAGGGGATTTAGGGAAATAAGTATGGAACTGAGAATGGAGCTGCCTTCCTTTCCTGGATCACAATGTGTGGGGATTAGAATCCATCCATCACCATAACGAAGAATTACATGAAGGCAGATGTCCACGTCAAGCCTTCCGTGGAATCTTCAAGCAAGAGGGTCTGTCATCTTCTGAGGTGTGTAAATTTGTCTACAATGTTGAACTCTGAATGCAGCATACAGTTTCTCAATGCAGCTCCTGAGGCTATCTCAAAGTCATGGGACAGACTGGGTCAAAAGGAGAAGGCTGTGTTGGAGGCAGAAAACAAAGGACAAACTCCTCAGTCTCTACATGACAGCCTTGATAAGGAAGTCAAGCACACAAGCTGCTTCATCGGGAAGGATCCTGACAAACAGGTGAAGACATGCCGTTTGAGCTGAACAGTGGGTGTGCACCCCATGTGTGCTGGCTGGGGGCCTTCAACAAGTGCCCATAAGTAAGAAAGCTGGGGTAAATCTGGGCAAAAAGGGGGTGAGGGTATGTCTACTTTAGGAGAGATACATAACAGAGAATTACCATATTTCATATTTTCACAGGGAATGTCAGAAGATCATCATTCTACACCACTCAATAGACTTCATTCTGTAGTTCCCCAGAACCCTTTCATGATCTTTAGTTTGCAATAAGAGTACCCCTGGCTGCCGTCCTTCTTAACACAAAATAATGACCCATATGAGATCAGTTTTGCTTCCGTCCAATTTAAATCTAGCTGTACTGATCAGAGCCCAATTCTACCACCACAGCAAACACTGATTATCCAAACACAACAGAAAAGCAAGATATTGATTTTAAATCACACTTGATCATGATGATGGAGGACTTCAAGAAAGATATAAAGAACTCCCTTAGAGAAATGCAGGAAAACATAAATAAACAAGTAGAACCCTATAGAGAAGAATCACAAAACTTCCTGAACGAATTCCAGGAACACACAATCAAACACGTGAAGGAATTAAAAATGGAAATAGAAGCAATAAAGAAAGAACAAGAGAGACAACCCTGGATATAGAAAACCAAAGGAAGAGACAAGGAGCCAGAGATACAAGCATCACCAACAGAATACAAGAGATAGAAGAGAGAATCTCAGGAGCACAAGGTTTCATAGAAATCATTGACACAACTGTCAAACAAAACATAAAATGGAAAAAGCTACTGGTCCAAAACATACAGAAATCCAGAAGGTATAGAAGAGAGTGAAGATTTCCAGCTCAAAAGGCCAGTAAATATCTTCAACACAATCATAGAAGAAAACTACCATAACCTAAAGAAAGAGATGTCCATAAACATACAAGAAGCCTACAGAACTCCAAATAGATTGCACGAGAAAAGAAACTCCTCCCATCACATAATACTCAAAACACCAAATGCACAACACAAAGAAAGAATATTAAAAGAAGTAAGGAAAAAAGTCAAGTAACATATTAAGTCAGACCTATCACAATTACACCAGATTTCTCACCAAAGATTATGAAAACCAGAAGATCCTGGACAGAGGTCATACAGACACTAAGAGAACACAAATGCCAGCCCAGGTTACTGTATCCAGCAAAACTCTCAATTAACATAGACGGAGAAACCAAGGTATTCCATGACAAAACCAAATTTACACAATATCTTTCTACAAATCCAGCACTACAAAGGAAAGTGAATAGTAAAGCCCAACATAAGGAGGCAAGGTACACCCTATAAAAAGCAAGAAACTAATCGTCTTGGCAACAAAACAAAGAGAAGAAAAGCACACAAACATAACCTCACATCCAAATATAAATATAACAGGAAGCAGCAATCACTATTCCTTAATATCTTTCAACATGAATGACTCAATTCCCCAAAAAAGACATAGATTAACAAACTGGATATGAAATGAGGACCCTGCATTCTGCTGCCTACAGGAAACACACCTCAGAGACAAAGATAGACACTACCTCAGAGTGAAAGGCTGGGAAACAACTTTCCAAGCAAATAGTCTGAAGAAGCAAGCTAAAGTAGGCATTCTAATATGGAACAAAATCGATTTTCAACCAAAAGAGATCAAAAAAGATAAGTAAAGACACTTCATATTCATCAAAGGAAAAATCCACCAAGATGAACTCTCAATCCTAAATATCTATGCTCCAAATATAAGGGCACCTACATACAAAAAAGAAAACTTACTAAAGCTCAAAGCACACATTGTACCTCACATAACAATAGTAGGAGATTTCAACACACCACTCTCATCAATGGACAGATCATGGATTCAGAAATTAAACAGAGAGATAGCCAGACTAAAAGAAGTCATGAACCAAGAGGACTTAACAGATATTTATAGAACATTCGATCCTAAAACAAAAGGATATACCTACTTCTCACCACCTCATGGTACTTTCTCCAAAATTGACCATATAATTGGTCAGAAAACAGGCCTCAATTGATACCGAAAGATAGAAATAATCCCATGCATTCTATGAGACCCCCATGGGCTAAAACTGGTCTTCAATAAAAATAAGGATGAATGCCCACATATACATGGAAGTTGAACAATGCTTTACTCAATGGTAACCTGGTCAATGAAGAAATAAAGAAAGAAATTAAAGACTTAATTTAAGAATTTAGAATTTAATGAAAATGAAGGTACAACATACCCAAACTTATGGGACACAATGAAAGCTGTGCTAAGAGGAAAACTCATAGCTCTGAGTGCTTGCAGAAAGAAACAGGAGAGAGCATATATCAGCAGCTTGACAGCACACCTAAAAGCTCTAGAACAAAAAGAAGCAAATATACCCAGGAGGAGTATAAGGCAGGAAATAATCAAACTCAGAGCTGAAATCAACCAAGTAGAAACAAAAAGGACCATAGAAAGAATCAACAGAACCAAAAGTTGGTTCTTTGGGAAAATCAACAAGATAGATAAACCCTTAGCCAGACTAATGAGAGGACAGAGAGAGTGTGTCCAAATTAACAAAATCAGAAATGAAAAGGGAGACATAACTACAGAATCACAGGAAATTCAAAAAATCATCAGAGTCAACTACAAAGGCCTATATTCAACAAAACATGAAAATCTGTAGGAAATGGACAATTTCCTAGACAGATACCAGGTACCGAAGTTAAATCAGGAACAGATAAACCATTTAAAAAACCCCATATCTCCTAAGGAAATAAAAGCAGTCATTAAAGGTCTTACGACCAAAAAGAGACAAGGTCCAGTTGGGTTCAGTGCAGAATTCTATCAGACCTTCATAGAAGATCTCATACCAATACTATCCAAATTGAAACAGATGGAGTGCTACTGAATTCCTTCTATGAAGCCACAATTACTCTTATACCTAAACCACACAAAGATCCAACAAAGAAAGAGAACTAAAGATCAATTTCCCTTATGAATATCGATGCAAAAATACTCAATAAAATTCTTGCAAACCGAATCCAAGAGCACAACAAAAAAATCATCCATCATGATCAAGTAGGCTTAATCCCAGGGATGCAGGATTGGTTTAATATACAAAAATTTATCAATGTAATCCACTATAGCAACAAAATGAAAGATTAAAAACCACATGATCATTGCATTAGTTGCTTAGAAAGCATTTGACAAAATTCAACACCCCTTCATGATAAAAGTCCTGGAAAGAACAGGAATTCAAAGCTCATACCTAAACATATTAAAAGCCATATACAGCAAATCAGTAGCTAATATTAAATTAAATGGAGAGAAAACTGAACTGAAGCAATCCCACTAAAATCGGGGTCTAAACAAGGCTGCCCACTCTCTCCCTAGTTATTCAATATAGTTCTTGAAATTCTAGCTAGAGCAATCTGACAACAAAAGGAGATAAAAGGGATACAGATTGGAAAAGAAGAATTTAAAATATCACTATGTGCAGGTGATATGATAGTTTATTTAAGTTATCCCAAAAGTTCCACCAGAGAACTACTAAACCTGATAAGCACCAGAATAGCTAAAACGATCCTCAAACTAAAAGGACTTCCGGGGGAATCACTAACCCTGAACTCAAGCAGTATTACAGAGCAATAGTGATAAAAACTGTATGGTATTGGTACAGAGACAGACAGGTATCACAGCGGAATAGAATTGAAAACTCAGAAATGAATCAACATACCTATGGTCACTTGATTTTTGACAAAGGAGCCAAAACCATCCAATGGAAAAAAGATAGCATTTTCAGCAAATAGTGCTGGTTCAATTGGAGGTCAGCATGTAGAAGAATGTAGACCAATCCATTCTTATCACCCTGTACAAAGCTTAAATCCAGGTGGATCAAGGACCTTCACATCAAACCAATTACACTCAAAATAATAGAAGAAAAAGTGGGGAAGAACCTCGAATACATGGGTACTGGAGAAAATGTCCTGAGCAAAACACCAATGGCTTGTGCTCTAAGATCAAGAATCGACAAATGGGATCTCAGAAAACTGCAAGGCTTCTGTAAGTCAAAGGACACTGTGGTTAGGACAAAACGGCAACCAACAGATTGGGAAAAGATCTTTACCAATCCTACAACAGATAGAGGGCTTATATCCAAAATATACAAAGAAATCAAGAAGTTAGACCGCAGGGAGACAAATAATCCTATTGAAATATGGGGTTCAGAGCTAAACAAAGAATTCACAGCTGAGGAATGCCGAATGGCTGAGAAACACCTAAAGAAATGTTCAACATCTTTAGTCATAAGGGAAATGCAAATCAAAACAACCCTGAGATTCCACGTCACATCAGTCAGAATGGCTAAGACCCAAAATTCAGGTGACAGCAGATGCTGGCCATGATGTGGAGAAAGAGGAAAACTCCTCCATTATTTGTGGGATTTCAGACTGGTACAACCATTCTGGAAATCAGTCTGGTGGTTCCACAGAAATTGAACATTGAGCTCCCTGAGGACCCAGCTATACCTCTCTTGGGCATATACCCAAAAGATGCCCCAACATATAACAAAGACACATGCTCTACTATGTTCATAGCAGCTTTATTTATAGTAGCCAGAAGTTGGAAAGAACTCATATGCTCTTCAACAGAGTAATGGATACAGAAAATGTGGAAAAATCTAAACAATGGAATACTACACAGCTGTCAAAAACAATGACTTTATGAAATTCATAGGCAAATGGACGGAACTGGAAAATATCATCCTGAGTGATGTAACCAAATCACAGAAAACACACATGGTATGCACTCATTGATAATTAGATATTAGCCCAAATACTCGAATTACCCTAGATGCACAGAAAACATGAAACTAAAAAAGTATGTCCAAAATGGGAATGCTTCACTCCTTCTTTAAAAGGTGAACAAGAATACCCTTGGCTGGGAATAGGGAGGCAAAGTTTAAAACAGAGGGAGAAAGAACACCCATTCAGAGCCTGCCCTACATGTGACCCATACATATCCAGCCACCAAACTAGATAAGATGGAGGAAGCAAAGAAGTGCAGGCTGACAGGAACTGGATGCAGATCTCTCCTGAGAGACAAAGCCAGAATATGGCAAATACATAGTCTAATGCCAGCAGCAAACCAGTGAACTGAGAATGGGACCCCCGTTGAAGGAATCAGAGAAAGGACTGAAAGAGCTTGAAGTGGCTTGAGACACCATATGAACAACAATGCCACGCAACCAGATCTTCAAAGGACTAAGCCACTACCCAAAGACAATACATGGACTGACCTGGGCTCCAACCTCATAGGTAGCAATGAATAGCCTAGGAAGAGCACCATGGGAAGGGGAAGACCTTGGTCCTAACAAGACTGAACTCCCAGTGAACATCATTGTTGGGGGAGGGTGGTAATGGGGGGAGGATAGGGAGGGGAAGACCCATTTAGAAGCGGAGGCGAAGAGGTTGGGGCTGTTGGCCCGGAAACGGGGAAAGGGATTATCAACTGAAATGTAAATAAGAAATACCCAAGTTAATGAAGATGGAGGGAAAAAAAGGGTGAAAATAAAGTTTAACAGCATTCTATGTAATGCCACATGCCAGAATTAAGAAAGAAAAGTTCACATATATAACTAAATGTTCAGTATTGAGAAATGGCTGAAGTCTGTATATTTCATGGTAAATAATTCATTAAAATTTAAAAACATCCTCCCATGTGACAAAAGGTCTACATGCTTAATATTTACAGTAAAGGCATTATGGCTTGAAGTGACTGAGCATAACTGATCTTCAACTGCACTTTCTGAACTGTCATTATATCCACTCTATCTGAGGATCTATACTAAAAATCTCAACCTTAAATCTTAAATTATAGTGGAAAGAAACAAAATGTAAAAAGCTAGAAGAGTGCCAAGTGTGGCTTTCTAAGCATTGTCCTTCAGATCATAGTCTTCCCCTTACCTTCTGACTTGACTTTTAGCTTATTAACAGAGAGAGAAAGCTTTCTACGTCACAGAGAACTTCACAGAATCAGAGCTCTTGATCTCACATTCATTCAACAATCTCAGTGGAAAATAACTTTAACCAAGTTATTACCGTAGGCCAATTCATACAGCAGTTGTCAAGGTCCCTGATCAATGTTTGAATTCATCTTTCGTACACACAAAAAGAGAGATTCTTCCAAGTGTTGTCTGCAAGTATGGCTCCATACCAATTGCAAATTACTTTTATTTAAAAGGAACTGTCACTATGTTTGTGTATTTTCACTTGTTAACTCAAGTAAAGCTAGGGTTTTCAGATAATATCATCACATCAGAATGTACAAAACACTATACCCAAGATCAAGAATCAACAAATGGGATCTCATAAAACTGCAAAGCTTCTGCAAAGCACGGGACACTGTTGTTAGGGCAAAATGGCAACCAACAGATTGGGAAAAGATCATTACCAATCCTACAACTGATAGAGGGCTTATTTTCAAAATATACAAAGAACTCAAGAAGTCAGACCGCAGGGAGACAAATAAACCTATTAAAAATGGGGTTCAGAGCTAAACAAAGAATTCACAGCTGAGGAATGCCGAATGGCTGAGAAACACCTAAAGAAATGTTCAACATCTTTAGTCATAAGGGAAATGCAAATCAAAACAACCCTGAGATTCCACCTCACATCAGTCAGAATGGCTAAGATCAAAAACTCAGGTGACAGCAGATGCTGGCCATGATGTGGAGAATGAGGAAAATTCCTCCATTATTGGTGGGATTTCAGACTGGTACAACCATTCTGGAAATCAGTCTGGAGGTTCCTCAGAAAATTGGACATTGAACTACCTGAGGATCCAGCTATACCTCTCTTAGGCATGTACCCACAAGATGCCCCAACATATAAAAAAGACACGTGCTCCACTATGTTCATAGCAGCCTTATTTATAATAGCCAGAAGCTGGAAAGAACCCAGATGCCTTCAACAGAGGAATGGATACAGAAAATGTGGTACATCTACACAATGGAATATTACTCAGCTATCAAAAACAATGCCTTTATGAAATTCATAGGCAAATGGTTGGAACTGGAAAATATCATCCTGAGTGAGGTAACCCAATCACAGAAAAACACACATGGTATGCACTCATTGATAAGTGGCTATTAGCCCAAATGCTTGAATTACCCTAGATGCACAGAACACATGAAACTCAAGACGGATGATCAAAATGTGAATGCTTCACTCCTTAATTAACCCCACTGTCCTGCAGAGGCAAGAAGCCAGGTAAGTACTTTGTATTTCCATCTCAGTGGCAGATCCATCAAAGAAGAGGGGCCTGGCTAAATGTCAACTCTGCTAATAGATTCATGGAACAGACAGTAGGACAAGAATAATTCCAGATCTAAGGTGATTGATCTAACTTACAAGTTTCCTAACCATAAGACAATCTCTGTAATTTCTTACTATAATATAAGTCTCCCCAGAGGCGTTATCTCTGGAATACTTCAGTGTAAAGCAACCAATCCTTGAAGTTGCTGAAATATTATGATAAGTCAATATGATAACTCACCTTAACTTACTTGATGTATAGACTAATTTTGACATTTTGTTATGGTCACTTGTTATGGTTTTATGCCATAACCAACATTAGAATGGAAATATAAATAATACACATTCCTAGGAAGTACAGAATGTGTATATGTTTGTTGTGTGCAATGTAATCATATGTGACAATTCATTTATGATCTGATTATAGGATCATTAACTGAGTCTATATTGAATGATCACTGGTAAAATGTCAGCTTTCAAAGTACGGTCCTGAATTGGGAAGGCAAAATGGAAGGGAAGGTAAACTAAGTATTGAGCATTGACAGACAGGACCTAATGTTTCTTGCATTATTTTCCCAGGTATAATCATATCCTATACTTGATCTGATGGTATGCCTTACTCTCTGCTTACTGTTGTTATTCAAGGAACACAGGCCTGCTTCATGCTATTCCAGGGTCCTATTCTTCAACTGTTTGTATTTCCACTCAGTGTTATATGTCATTGAATGGTGTTTAAATTTTCACATTCTTCAGATTATACTTAGTTATGTTGCATGCATCTCCTTTATTGAATCATAATAAATTACATTATAATAGAGTAATTGATAAAGGAATTAGCAAGTAGGCCAGATGTGTGTTGAAAACCTTTAATTCCAGAATTTGGGTGTCAGGGTCAGGCAGATCTCTGTGACGTTGAAGCCAACATGCTCCAAATTGTGAATTCCAAGACACCCAGAACTCTATAGTATTTCTCTTTCATGAGAAAAAAACATTTAACAAGAGGAATTACATGCTGAATTTTAACGGAAATATTTTAGTAACTTGATTTTTCTCTGACATTATAATTTTATAAATGTATGCTTGTATTTCATGCTGCATTTTGTGCAGGGGAATAGTATGAATAATCCATTTGCAATTCCACATATACCCTTTACCACAGCAGTGACTATAAATCACATTTCTAGTGGCATATTCAATCATCTTGTGCTTCTGATACCAAACTGTCATTTGGCAGCTTTCAGTCAGTTCAGACCACACTGAGAACACTGCATTTTATTAAAAGCTAAAAGATATTAGCATTTGGTATTAGTCTATGAAATAAATCTTTATATTTCACTGAAAAAGTATTTCTAAAATTGTTATATATCTGTTTATTTGTATGTGCATTCATGTTTTCCCTGCACCCAAGTCTTCTGCAACAGAAGCAATTGTTTCTGACCACTGAGTAACCTCTCTACTTCTCCACTATTAAAACTTTTTTGCAGCAAAATCAAACAATAACACACAAATAAAATGAACACAATTTGAAGTGATGAGAATAGACTACATAGAATGGTGAATTATTTGTACAACATCTCTCCTGACATCAAGAGGTGGGAACAGCCTAGGATCATTAGTTGTCACTGCTATTTGCAACTTGTACACTTAACACACAACAATTATATTTATCATTTTAATTGAATATTAAAATGTTTTGAAAAGATAATATTTATAAGTAAAATACTGTATAAATGGATGTGATGTGTGTGACCACACCATATATTTGTGTGTAGAATTCTATGGCAGTGAAGACAAACATCCAGATGTGAACTCACAGAGGTGAGCAGAAGACTGGTCTCATCTCATGGTGAAAACTGGTCATCTTTTCTTCTGCTTAACATTGAGTCTTTCCTCACAACACTGAGTTCATGTACATACCCAAATATCTTCATCTCAAGGGTGTGATACAGATACCTAGTCATTATCATAAAATGTCACAGAAGCTCTCATAATTTTTTCCATCATCACAGATGTGGCAGAGTAGGTCCACTGGCATTTTGCCAGAAATAAACCTGGCCTCTCAACAAGCCAACAACTTCAGGTAAACATAATGCAAAAAGTTTGCAAGTATGTATGTGTTTCACTTTACCCCTTTTGGACAGTGTGCATTTGAGTCTATGTTATATTTCCTGCATACAGGATCATTGGATAAAGCACAAAGGCACAAATTAAAACACATTTGTGATAAAGTTCTGATGAACATTTTAGTGAACTCACACCTCAGCATAATGGCTCACAAATATTGAATATTTTTGTTGGGAAATTGGTCTCCAAGTGTGATTATATGAGCTTCATGTGCAGACAACAGGTACTATTCCTTCCACAACCCGAAACCTAACTCAATTTCTTTATTGTTTGTGATTTATACAATTTCAATTTATACAATTTCAAAACACATCACCATACATATCATGGGAGTTTCACAGATGAAACATAACTTGGAATCAGAATATAAAACAGGAAAAAATATTCAAGATTTTCATGAGTTTATGGATATACAGAATTCACTCTGTGTGTGAACTAAGTAATTCATCATGGGATGTTACTGAGAAGAGGTGGGTGATATTCAGATTGAAACTACTAGTAATATTATTAGATAAAGTATAATACTTTTATCTATGATATACAGAAAGCATTTGGCTCGTTATACTAAGGACTGGGGTTTTGGCAAGTAGGCTTGTATTGCTTTAACATAAGCAGATATAACCAGTTTTCCACAATATTTTTACTAACATGCAAATTCAGTGCCAGGCCATGATGTTCTTGGATTTCTAGAACTATAATATTTTAAATTAATTTCAATATAGCAGATTTTCTTTATTTTTTCTAATTAGTACTTTGTTTTAACCATTCCTTCTTTGTCCCATGTTTATGTATTAACACCAGCTTATGTGTTTCATGAAGAATTTCTAATCTCTTATCATGTGTGTCTCATTATCAAAAGACTTTCTCATCGATGTTCTTGTTTACTCTCTTCTGAGTTACTTTTCAGTTTTGTGAGTTCCACATGCAGTTATTGCCATATAACCACACATTTAAAAACAATAACCTGACCAACAATATTGAAAAAAATCTATAGTATTGATCTTTCTTAATCTGCATTACCTTAATTAAAAGAATAATTTATTTTCTGTTGTCTACATACCTTGGGGTGTTCTGCAATTTCAGAGCCCAGGGAAGGAGAGACTGTAAATATCTGGTAGTTCCTAAGGTCTCAGATTTCTTCCTTACTATTTCAACAACTTCAGGTTCCGCGCTTCACTGTCCATTCTGTCCTAGTTCTGGATTGTCCTGTTCATGGACCCTGTATAGTTCATGAATCTACAGCAACATTTCCCACACGGGGGTTTCGTAGTTCAGCCTGTTGCTGATTCACAGCTGTTATGGTTACATTCTGCAATGGGATATCTCCTAACCTAAAAATAAAATTAGTGACACCTTGGCTTGCAGGAATAAAGTGTGATGCCCTGATCATTTCCTCCCACTGCAATGCACAAATGGACTGATTAACTCATGGTCTTCTTTTCCACTATTTCCACCAGATTCTGTTAAGTGGTGCACGATTATTCATCATGCAGCTTTCATTCCAATAATTTATAAATTGCTTCACTTTATATCCTGGTCTCTGCCTCCATTCTCATTTGTCTCTCACATTCTCCTCAAAGAGGGTAAAGGTCCCCCTGTGTACTCCCATCCTGCTGTCACATCAAATCTCTAAACAGCTTGACAGACTCTCTGCCACTGAGGCCAGAAAATGCAGTCCAAACAAGAGAATGAATACCACTGTCAGACAATAGCTTAAGGAATAGCCACTGATGCAGCTGCGAGGGAACTAGAAAATATCATTTTGAGTGAGGTAACCCAGAACTAAATGGACATGTGTGGTAGAAACTCCCTTATAGGCAGATCTTATACATAAAGTCCAGGATAACCAGGCTAGATTTCAAAGATTCAAGAAAAAAAATAAAAAGGAAGGCCCAAGTGAAGATGCTCAAAACCCACATCCTGGGTTTAATAGTGATACTCAGTATTTCCCCAGTAGCTAACATAAATCAGGCTTGCTTTCCATAATGTTTAATCATGCCTATTTTATGCTGTTGAGAATTCTGTGAGATTGCATAACAATCCATGTGCCCAGATTTTTGTGTTTTGACTTTGCATAAGAGCTAGCTCTTAATAAGATATGTGTTGTTACTTGAATACACTTTATATTCTTAATACAATTTTGTATCTCTCTCTCTCTCATATATATATATATATATAGTGTGTGTGTGTCTGCAAATATATAGAGAGTGAATGGTAGTATTAATTTTTAATTATTTACCATATAATATTACATGAAATATACCTTAAGAATTGATACTTTTGAAGTTTGTAGTAGTCATTAAAATCGGTTTCTTTTGTACCATGACTATAACATACCAGTATGTTATAATAGTCTTATAATATGCTTCTTACTACTGATATTTTCTTTTTGTTGCTTTTCACTGACATAATAATCTTGCTTATAATACTGCATAGTCTATGATTATGATGGCATGTTTCCAATACATATGTATATCCTGACACTTTCAGCATCCTTACAATTGTATATATTACAAATAATAAACTACTGTCAGTAACTTTAAGGTGGAATGGTTAAGTTAAATTGCCTACATAGAATATATTCTACGTTGAAATTGTATTCCCAAGCTCCAAGGATCCTTCTGATATAGCCTATCAGTATCTCTTCAGATTATTAATACTTTCATTCACTTTGATCAGAAAAATGGGTGTGACCATTGACTGCTTGGAGATTTCACAAACAGCCTGTGGTATCTACATTGCAACAGTAGGAAAACTGAATATTGGGCCCAATAACAGAATGTACTTCTGGAGTCTGACAATCAAAATCATTATCTTATCACAAATTACTACTGGAATTACTATCAATTTGTCTCTTCTTATCAACTATTTACACTACTATATGGAACATACATTAAATACCAAAGATTTGATTCTCATGCACCTAATAGCAGTCAACATGTTGATATTTCTCTTTATGGGAGTGCCATTCACCATAGCAGGTGTGGGGTTGAAGCAGTTTGTAAATGATTTTGGATGCAGATTTATTTTCTATATTCAGAAAGTTAACCAGAGTATATCCATTGACACCATCTGTCTCCTGTGTATCTTCCAGGCCATTATCATCAGTCAAAGGGTATCCTGTTTTGTGAATAAAAAATCAATGAAATCAACGCTTCTTGGCTCCTTCATTTCCCTCCTCTGGGTCTGGTACATGTTTATACATTTCAATTTTCTTTGTGGACATGTTTGCCAATAGTAATATGAAAAATGTGACAAGAAATATGTATTTTGAGTACTGCTATATTGTAAGGCATAGTGAAATCAATGACTCACTCTATGTAACATCGGTGGTGTGTCCTGAAATCTTCTTTTCTGTGACCATTGTCTGGTCCAGTGGCTCCATGATTGTCAATCTGTACAGACACAAGCAAAATGTTCAACACATTCATAGCAGTCATGTTTCTAGCAGAAACACTCCAGAATCCATAGCCACCATGAACATTCTGGTCATGCTGTCTACCTTTCTGTCATTTTGTACTGTCTTCTCTTTCTTACAATGCTGCATTGCTCGTTTGTATAACCACAATTGGTGACTGGTGATTATCACCCACTTAACTTCTCTGGGTTTTCCATCCTTTGGACCCTTTGTTCTTTTATTTTTTCTCCACCTTTATTACCTTGGGTATTTCTTATTTACATTTTGATTGTTATTCCTCTTCCCGGTTTCCCAGCCAACATCCACCTAAACCCTCCACCTGCTGTTCTATATGGGTATTCCCCTCCCCAGCTTCCCCCCATTACCGGCCTCCTGCTAATAATCATGTTAACTGGGGGTTCAGTCTTAGAAGGACCAAGGGCTTCCCCTTCCACTGGTGCTCTTACTAGAGTATTCATTGCTACCTATGCAGTTGGAGCCCAGGGTCAGTCCATGTATAGTCTTTGGGTAGAGGCTTAGTCCCTGGAAGCTCTAGTTGGTTGGCATTGTTGTTCATATGGGGTATCGAGCCCCTCCAAGCTCTTTCAGTCCTTTCTCTGACTCCTTCAACAGGGGTCCCGTTCTCAATTCAGTGGTTTGCTGCTGGCATTTGCCTATGTATTTGCTGCATTCTGGCTGTGTCTCTCAGAAGAGATCTATATCAGGTTCCTGTCAGCCTGCACTTTTTGCTTCATTCATCTTATCTAGTTTGGTGGCTGTATATGTATGGGCCACATGTGGGGATGATTCTGAATGGGTGTTCCTTCTGCTTCTGTTCTATACATTACCTCCCTATTCCCTCCCAAGGGTACCCTCATTCCCCTTTTAAAGAAGAAGTGAAGCATTCACATTTTGGTCATCCTTCTTGAGTTTCGTGTGTTCTGTGCATCTTGGGTAATTCAAGCATTTGGGCTAATACCCACTTATCAATGAGTGCATACCAGTGTATCCCTTTGATCTCCTTTTGTTGTCTAATTGCTCTGGCTAGGACTTTGTGAACTATATTGAATAAGTAGGAAGAGAGTGTGCAACCTTGAGCATAGTTGTTTGTTTTTTTTTAACTTCCACCCCCTGACTGTGTCATACTAGGTACTTATAATGGGAGGAGGGAGGAATGAAGTCCCAGCTTAATACTACAAACTCCACTTTGCTTTCAGACTCCATTTTATGATTAACTTGCCGTTTAAAAGAACTCAGATACTGGAAAATCCCAACATGTTACAGAAGCCATGTCACCCTGGTACCAATGACAATTCCCCTGGACAAATGGCCATGCCACTTCTAGCAACAACCAATCAGTTCATAAGGGGAAAAGACATAATATATAAAGTAGTTTGATTAAGCTAGCAACTATTGTTCAAATCAAGCTGAAATTATCACTATCCAATAGGAGTTTGTCAAGCAAATGTCAAGCAATCATGTAACTGCCAAGTTGGAAAGTCCCTCAACCTACTACCATGATAAATAGACAAGATTTGTACCACTTTCCAGTGTGCTAAAGAGGTGATAGGGTTTGAGCTTCACCTTGAATGAAGACTCTTTGCTTTTCTGGAGAGCCTCCTGAGACTCAGGATCTCGCTCTAACTTCTGAGGCCTCTCAGTAATGTTGTGTTTCAGTCCTCCTACCCAAAAATCACTGCTTCACCCATTCCCACACTCACACCCATATGACTCTGAAAGCTTCTACATTTGGAACTGACAGATATGCAAGGTAGAAGCTCAGTGTCAATTGTGCAGGTGAGGCCCCAACATTACAAATGAAAAAAAGACTATTTCCAGCAAGGCACAGGGGGGCTTCATGAGGAAAGTCCTAGTGTGCATGCATGTGTGTGTGTGTGTGTGTGTGTGTGTGTGTGTGTGTGTGTGTGTTTAAGTATGAGAGTGTGGCTTCTTCCATCATCAAAATCTGTTCTACTGTACTACAGGTTCTTACTGATATTCTCACTGAGTCCCCCGTTTCTGACTTTTCTCCATCATGGTTTTGTTCACCTGTCCAGTTTTTTATTCTCATTGGGTCTAGTTTAGTTTCTGTATCTGAATGCTCCACAAACAAAAAGGAAATTTTCTCTTAACTTTGTCCCTGATCACTTTGAGGTCTCCTGCAAATCCTGGGTTTACAGAAAATGGCTCTGTGTATATAATCCTTCCTCCTCAAACATTAAGACCTGAGTTGAGATATCTAGTAGTATTATAAAAAGCTGGATACAGTGGTAGAAATCTGTAATTCCAGTGCCAGGGAGGTAAAGTCAGGAGGATCCCTGGTCAGCCAGTGTAGCTGAACTGATGATCTTTAGGTTCAGTAAAAGGGCCGTTTTAAAAAAAAAGAGTGAAAATAAGGAAAGTTACCTGATTTTGATCTCTGGCCTCCATCTAAATATAATATATTTATATAATTATATAATTATATAATTTATATAATATATATGTGTGTGTGTGAGAGATATATGTAATATATATGTATGTATATATATATGGTATAGTATATATACATAAATATCATATGTGTTTGCATTTATTTACATATGTGTGTATAAATCTTAAAGTATATATATATGTGTATACATCTATATGTGTCTGTGTATCTTAATATATATATATATATATATATATATATTAAATCAAACACACAACACACATACGTGCACATACACACAAGAAAAAGCTAATTTTTTTCTAGAATACCTTGCTCCTGTCCTGTCATATGCATGAGATTCACTTTGGAAGCCATTCACTCTCTCACTTTTCAGAAAACCTCAGGAAATAATTCTGGTGGCCTGGGTCTAGTTAAAGATCATAAGATATAACTTCTCCAGGCAGAGTTTGGTAAATACCATCCTAGATGCCAATCCTGCCAGAGTAAGCAGTCCTTAACAGCCATAGTATAGGCCAGAGACTTCTTAAGCTCTTGATAGCATGCCTCACATCTGGGTAGAAGTGAGGGACTCTCTTTTCTTTTTCTTAGAGGAAAGGTACTATGTATGAAGCAACCTTTAGACTGTTGTCAGATTTCTTAGTTGAGTCATCACAGAGTCACTTGTCCTAGGTAGAACATTCTATCACGTGAATTACTAAAAACCTGACAGGAATTTTTCCTGTCCACTTCACTAAAAATAAAATGTCCTAAAAATTAAGTCCAGCCTCCTAACTACAGCTATGGCTATTAGGTCTAAAGGTACTGTTTCCTCAGGGACTAAAGATACGGGCATGATAATATCTGTGGAGGAAGATGACTCAGACCTCTTGTGATAAGCTTTAAGTCGTCTGAGACATGATGGCCAGCACCTGTCCCTGCCTCCAAACTACAAATAGAAAACAGGCAAATAGTTCAAGGATGATTCCCCTTCCTCTGGTCAACATCTCCGTCACTTAACACATTCCTTCACCTGGTCCCAGAAAAATGCTTCTCCATTGGCCAGCATGCTTTCAAAGAGCTTCCAGTCCCCTGTCCACCTGCATTGTACACCAGTTCATTGAGATATAATTCCTGTTGGAGAGCTGTCAACTTGGGGTGCCTCTTCTCTGGTGACTAAGGAGGGCCCTTGCTCACCTCCCTCATCTAGGCCCTCCTGGCATGTCCACAGAGGAATATGCCCCCATGAAATATGAGTTCAAACTGTTGGACAGACTTTAGCAACTAAGACTATGTTCTTCAGAGATATGAATGGAGGATAGAAGGCAGTGTTCCAAGGCTCCACTCCTTGAAGTGAATCATGGAACTCAGGAGGACCAAGTCTGTCCTAGAAAAGTGATCTAGAGTGAGAGGTTTAGGTGGAAGTGACACCTCCAGGCTTTGTTGACAATGGACTCATACCAACTCTACTGTGGGACATGTGTGCATTTTCATGGGGGAAGTCCCTGATCAATCTGACCCCAGATGGTTGCATTTATGAGAGATACCACAGCTTTATGGGGGTGAGCATTCCACATGCCTGCTCCTTAGGAGATAGATGATGGCCTCCAGCTCAGACTATTTAACAACAAAACAAAAACCTACTCAGCTCAGGGACAACAAAGACTAAGAAATGTTTCATTTTTGCCTTATGGCTAATCCACAACCATGCTCACACTGTCAGGTGGACTCTGTGAATGTGCAGCCATTTATTTACATATGTCTTGCATATTTTAACATGTTGATTGACTAAGGACAGACTGTGAACTCTAGGAGATAGGCTCTGGCAGTGAGAATAGAATTTTAAGTACAGAGAGTTCCAGAAACATTGAATGGGGGGCTAGGATGGATGCTAGGCAAATCTCTGTTTGCAGAGATGATTGAAGGTCACTAGGGCAGATGTGGTGCCTCCCAAGGAAAGTGACTTTATCTCTGTCTGTCCTCCTTCAAATCTTTTGGTCCCTGTGATCATAGACCTAAAAAGCTCTTAGAAAATGCTTAAGAAGTCTCTGGACTCAAAAGATAGGAGAAAGTCTTGCACCTTGTTAGGAAATGTGGTACTGCTCCCTGAATTCCTGGTCTGTCATTGCGTCTTCTGCTAACTGTTCCACACTCTTCAACACAGAAGAAACCAAGAGGTCAGGGAGAAATCCATGTGCCTTTACAGCAGAAGGACACTTTAGACTGGCCAACCCACTTCCAATTGGTAATGAATGGAGATCTCATGTACATCCTGGCTATTCCTGAAGTTTGCAGAAAAAACAAACTAAACAAACCAAAGCTGGCATTTCTTAATCCTAGGGAAACAGAAGCTTGAGGAGGCAATGGGGATTTACTCAAGTCCAACATGGAATTTCTAGACTTTAGAATCTTATGTGTTCTCTTACTGCTCCGAAAAAAACAATCCAGATGGAACCTCTGTACCCCTAAAAAATTGTCATAGGGCAATACAGAGTTTGAGAGAAATCATGCCACAGATCAGTGAGAAAAGAGCACCTGAACCCTTGAAGAGTAGCATGTGTGTGTAATGTCACAGGTAAGTATTGCAGGTGGTAAAGAACCTCAGTTAGATGTCCATACCCAGCCTTCTTGTTTCTGCCTGCACCTAGAGCTGATCCAGTCCCACAGCTCTCTGTAATCAATTCAGTGGATAAGAAATCTAGACTTTCAGAAGAGTGGACAATCCTGAGAGCTCAGGGGAGACCACCATTTCTGCTCATATTCCTGGTCCAAGAGAATCCCAACTGGAGACCTCTGGAACCTAGGATGATCCTTCTGGTTTGTGCCTGCACCTGAAGCTGACCTATGGTCACAACTCTCTGTACCCAGACCCCTCTGGAAGAAAGCCAGGCTCCAGGAGTGCTGGTACAAAGGCTTATAGGATGGTCAAGCCACTATGAGAAACAGCAAGACCAGCTAGCACCACAGATAACTAGATTGATAGAGGCAAGCAGAGGAATCTAAGAAAGAGAAAACAAGACTACTTGGCATCATAAGAGCACAGTTCTCCCACCAAAGCAAATATTGAAGATACCAACACACTAGAAAAGCAAGATTTGGTTTTAAAATCATATCTTATGCTGATGAGAGAGGAATTTAAAAGTACATAAAGAAATCCCTTAAAGAAATCCAGTATATCACAGGCAAATGGGTAGAAGCCTTTAAAGAGAAAACACAAAAAATCCCTTAAAGAATTACAGGAAAACATAACCAAACCTGCTAAGGAATTGAAAAAAAAAGCAATACAGGATACAAAAATTGAAAGAGAAACAATAAAGAAATCCCAAGGGGAGACAACCTTTGAGATAGAAAACCTAGAAAAGAGATCAGGAGACATAGACACAAGCATCACTAAGAGAATAAAAGTGATAGAAGAGAGAAACTAAGGGCCAGAAGATACCATAAAAAATGTTAACACAACCATCAAAGAAAATATAAAATGCAAAAACCACCTAACCCAAAACATCCAGGAAATCCAGGTCACAAATAGGAGATCAGACCTAAGAATAATAGGTAAGAAAAGAGAGAAGATTCCCAACTTAAAAGGTCAGAAAATATCTGCAACAAAAATTTTAGAAGGATATTTCCCTAACCTAAGGAAAGAGAAGCACATAAACATACAAGAAGTCTACTGAATTCGCAGTAGATTGGACCAGAAAAGAAATTCGTCCCACCACATGATCAAAACACAAAATGAACGAAAGAAAGAAAGAATATTAATATCAGCAAGGAGAAAGGTCAAGTAACATATAAAGGTAGACCTATCAGGATTATACCAGACTTCTCAACAGAGACTATAAAAGTCAGAAGAAAATAGGTAGATGTCAAACAGAACCTAAGAAAACAAAAATGCCTGCCCAGGTTAATATATCCAGCAAAACTCTCAATTAACATAGATGGAGAAAACAAGATATTCCATAACAAAACAAAATTTAAACCATATCTTTCACAAATGCAACCCTACAAAAGGTAATATATGAAAAATTCCTACATAAGGAGGGAAATTACAGCCTGGAAAAAGAAAGTATTCTAATGTCACTAACCCAAAAGAAGAGAGTGACACAAACATAATTCCACTTCTAACAACAAAAAGAACAGGAAACACCATTTACTATTCCTTAATATCTCTTAACATTGATGGACTCAATTCCCCAATATGAAGACAGAGACTAACAGGTTGAATACTTAAAGATACAGCATTTTGCTGCCTACAAGAAACACACCTCAGTGACAAAGACAGACCCTACCACAGAGTAAAAGGCTGGACAACTATTTTCCAAGCAAATGGTCCCAAGAAACACGCTGGAATAGCCATTCTAATATCGAATAAAATCGACTTTCAACTGAAAGTTATCAAAAAAAAAAAAACAATAAGGAAGGACACTTCACATTCATCAAAGAAAAAAATCCATCAATATGAACTCTCAATCCTTAATATATATTCTACAAATTCAAGGTAACCTACATTCATAAAAGAAAACTTACTAAAGCTCAAATAATATATTGCACCTCACAGAGTAATAGTGGAAGACTTCAACACTTGATTCTCATCAATGGACAGGTCATGGAAACAGAAAGTATACAGAGACACAGAGAAAGTAACAGAAGTTATGAAACAAATGGATTTAACAAATATTTACAGAGTATTTCATTCTAAAACAAAAGAACATACCTTCTTCTCAGCACGTCATGGTTCCTTCTTCAAAATTGACTAATGGGTCACAAAACAGGTTTAAACAGATACAAGACAATTGATAAAAACCCATGCATTCTCTCAGATAACCACAGACTAAGGATGGTCTTCAATAACAACAAAAAAAATGGCAGAAAGCCCACATACTCATTGAAGTTGAACAAAATTCTACACAGTGATAACTTGGTCAAGGAAGAAATAAAGAAAGAAATTAAAGACTTCTTATAATTTAATGAAAACTAAGGCAGGGCATACCCAAACCTATGGAATACAATGAAAGCAGTACTAAGAGGAAAACTCATAGCTCTGAGTGTCTCCCCAACGAAACAGGGTAGAGCATACACTAGCAGCTTCATAGCACACTTAAAACCTCTAGATCAAAAAGAGACAAATACACCCATAAGAAGTAGAGAGCAGGAAATATTCAAACTTGGGGCTGATACCATCCAACTAGGAACAAAAAGAGCTATACAAAGAATCAACAAAATGAGGAGCTGGTTCTTTGAGAAAATCAACAAGATAGATAAAACTTTAGGCAAACTGACCAGAGGACATAAAGAGTATGCAAACAAACAAAATAAGAAATGAAAAATGAGACATTACAATGAAAACTGAGGAAATTCAAAAAATGATCAGAGCCTGGCTGCAGCCCAGTCCCACTGTAGCACATTGAAGCCATGACTGTGAATTGTACAAGAACCAGATCTTTCAGCACCTCCTTCATTGGTCCTTCCTCTTCTTCCCCAAATGTCTAATGGTGATGAGTCTTACTACAGCAGGCCAATGATCACATGGACAGTGTCCGTAGGCTTAAATAGGAACTGGGATATATTCACAGCACTGCCAATTCGTCCAGGTATAGAATGGAAAACAAAGAACTTATAGTTCAGTGCTGTTTTCTATGTGTTGGGTCCTGAGGACCAATCCACATTGACTCCCAAGAAAATGTCAGTAAAGATGGGTCAGTATGGACAGAAGTACAAGAAGGCCTAGTTTCCTAGGATATCCATCTTGATAACTTTGGACTGGTGCTTACCACTATGTGTACCTTGATAAAGAAGGCAGACTGTTTTCTGACTACATTCTGGAAAATAAGGGCACTCAAGTTCTTGAGAACACCCAGTCAAATGAACCAGGGTGTCACTCCTGGGCCTTATAGAAGTGACTAGCAGACATTTATGGAGAGTCAAGGGAGACTAGTGAATACCACAGGATGAAGGCAATACAACAAAGATATGAAGTTCAAGGGGCATCTACATGTGTTGAATTTGGTCCTTTCTCTGCATTAGCTCTTACCTTCCTCACACTACAGGCAGACAAGAGATTCAACCTAATCTCTCCATTGTTTCCACTTACCCTTCTCTTTCCCAACTATAAAGTTCTCTTCTTGGGGACAGAAAATTCCATTACACCTCAGCTCTCACTCAACCCAATGCAGAAGCCTTCTTGTAACTGGCAGTGCCGGCAGCTCCCTGTTGGCTGGATCTGAAGGATGATATTTGTGTTAGCCAGGGTTGGGAGAGCCACTGTGACAGAACATGGGCTTAACTGTCAAAGAATTTCATGAGAGCTCCAGACAGGAAGTTGTCATTTTGCAGGAAGCTCAGCAGTTTGGGTGCTGACTTTCCACAATCTACCAGCTCTCACTCAGATTTGACCTTCTGCAATCTTCTCCTTAACACTGGATCCATAGAGGTTTTTCAATACAACTACATGTCAGTGTTCAAATTAACTTGTGGATGGAAAGCCCAAGATAGGAACACAGGTTGTAGATCCCTGCTGTTTGTGGAGTTGACTCAGGTCTGGCCTGAGGCTCTCTTATGTTTCCTATTATAAATTTTTCTTTTTTCAGTTATGTTCTCCCTATGTATTCTTGAAACTTGGGTTTTTTTTTACATTAGTACTCCAGTGCTGGGACTGCAGGTGAGAACCACCAAAATATATTACCATTGAGTTTTGGATTCAAAGCTAAAGTCTATTGAGCATGGTTAAAAATCAAGTTCATCAACTCTTGTCCACAAACTATCTCTTCCTGAATTTCCCATTATGTTAACAGATAAGTAATCCTGCAAGGTCCCTACTCTAACTACAGCCAACCAGGGAACAGATGAGACTTTGGTATCTTGAACCCTGACAACCAGGTACATGACACAACCCTGCTTTTCTACTTATTTCAATACCACTTCTCATGCCTCTGATAAATTCATGTGGTGACAATTTGCTGGGCTTAAATGGTTTACAAAAGCTCTGGATCAGGGACTCAATTGGTAAAGTGCTGATTGTACAAGCATAAGGATCTGGTTCAAATACTCAGCAAAAAGCTTAGTGTAGGGAATGTAGAGATAGATGTCACCCTGCTAATTGCATTTACTGTTCTTGCAGAGATATGGAGTTTGATTCCCAATACCAACCAGCAGGACCCAGGGCTTCCCCTTCCACTGGTGCTCTTACTAGGATATTCATTGCTACCTATGAGGTCAGAGTCCAGGGTCAGTCCATGTATAGTCTTTAGGTAGAAGCTTAGTCCCTGGAAGCTCTGGTTGCTTGGCATTGTTGTACATATGGGGTCTCGAGCCCCTTCAAGCTCTTCCAGTTCTTTCTCTGATTCCTTCAACGGGGGTCCTATTCTCAGTTCAGTGGTATTTGGTTGTGTAAGTAAATAACTGTGCTTCAGTACATGCCAGACCTGCCAATGGAAGCAAAATGAACATAATAAAATTCTTTGAGCTACATAGGACCAAGGAAGTTGCCATTATTTGGGTAAAACCATCCTTAAAAATA